>NC_140179.1:61595332-61707671 GCF_963971535.1 Notolepis coatsorum | reverse complement strand
TATCTGCCATTTTGTCAGGTCAACACTAAACATATTTTACATGCACATGTGCAGTGACCATTTTGCCAGGTCGAAAATGAATGGACTTGAATATATACACATTGTATGTTGTTTTTGCTACTGTATAGATATGTCCAGGTCAAAACAATGCACTGTACATGGTGTGCCTTACCTGAAGTGAACACATATTGTCCACTTCAAGTGTTATAGATAGTTCATTATGCTTTTATATTATAGCATGAATGTGAATGCACTTTACATGGTGTACCAAAATGGTGCTTTTATCTGAAGTGAATACATTTTTTACACCAAGTGTTTATAGTGTGCCGAGGATGGGTTGAACACAAGACCTTTATAAATGTACATGTGTGCTGATGCACACACATAATGGTTATCTGCCATTTTGTCAGGTCAACACTAAACATATTTTACATGCACATGTGCAGCGACCATTTTGCCAGGTCGAAAATGAATCGACTTGAATATATACACTTTGTATGTTGTTTTTGCTACTGTATAGATATGTCCAGGTCAAAACAATGCACTGTACATGGTGTGCCTTACCTGAAGTGAACACATATTGTCCACTTCAAGTGTTATAGATAGTTCATTATGCTTTTATATTATAGCATGAATGTGAATGCACTTTACATGGCGTACCCAATGGTGAATAAATATTGTACACTTCAAGTGTCAAGTGTGTATATACAGAACATTATTATGCAATGTGTTTTTTACAACATGTGTGTCGAGTATCTGTTGAACACATGGTGCACTTGCTAATGCAATCACTACTTATCTGAAGTAAAGACATTTCTTCCACTCCATCAAGTGTCACGTGTGTATTATATACATAATACATTATAATGCAATGATTTTTATAACTTGTGTGTCTTAGATTATAATATACAGAATACAATGCAATGCAAAAATGAGATAAGATATTCCTTTATTGATCCCCTTGGGGAAAATTCAGGCATCATAGCAGCATTACATGTCAGAATACCTGTGGACGACTACACCATGATATGCAGGTAAATTCATCACGAACAGCTGTGAAGACATATTAGTATGCTGAGATATACAGTAATTGTGTGAAATTGAAGCAATATATATATATACATTATTATAAAAATTCATATGGCATGCAACGTAATCTATATAAAAAATATCCCTATATGCATTGAATTTCATGAATGCTAAAACACCAAGTGGTTTAGTCACTAAACCACTTGGTGTTTTAGCATTCATGAAATGCAATGCATATATGGATATTTTTATACTTTACTTGATGACAACGCTTCACATTCGATAAATGGGGGGGGGGTAGATCATGATTGCATTTATTCCAAGTGCATAATGTCACACATTGTACACTTTGTACAATGTGTGACATTATGCACTTGGAATAAATGCAATCATGATCTACCCCCCCCCCCCCATTTATCGAATGTGAAGCGTATGCACAGTTTTGCTAAATTGCTGCGTTTTCTATACATATTTTTGATTTACCTTGAAAATGTCTATATGTAATATTAGTATGCCGAGAGATGTATACAGTAATTGTGTGAAATTGAAGAGATATATATATACATTAGATATAAAAATGCATATGGCATGTAACGTACTCTATATAAAAATATCCCTATATGCATTGCATTTCATGAATGCTAAAACACCAAGTGGTTTAGTCACTAAACCACTTGGTGTTTTAGCATTCATGAAATGCAATGCATATAGGGATATTTTTATACTTTACTTGATGACAACGCTTCACATTCGATAAATGGGGGGGGGGGGGGTAGATCATGATTGCATTTATTCCAAGTGCATAATGTCACACATTGTACACTAAACTTTAGTGTACAATGTGTGACATTATGCACTTGGAATAAATGCAATCATGATCTACCCCCCCCCCCCCCCCCCCCCATTTATCGAATGTGAAGCGTATGCACAGTTTTGCTAAATTGCTGCGTTTTCTATACATATTTTTGATTTACCTTGAAAATGTCTATATGTAATATTAGTATGCCGAGAGATGTATACGGTAATTGTGTGGAATTGAAGCATACAGCTACACATTATTATAAAAATGCATATAGGCATACAACGTGATCGATACAAATATCTCTATATAATATATGCATTGCATTTCATGAATGATAAACACCACTAAGTGTTGTGTGTACAGTGCATGACATTATTGCACTTGGACAATGTGTTTCAGACGAGGAAATATGATTTTGCGCTGCTGCAGCAAAACGCTCATATCTCGACTTTGAGGAAATGCGCCTCGAATTGGGCCAATATTTACCTTTTTTGGCGTGGAATTGTGAACGAACGACGGCATGGATCAACAAACGGCTTTTGGCGTATTGTACATCAACTAGCATATTGTCAAATGAGCCCAACCATTTCCACATAGCTAAAATATATAATATAGAAATCTATCCGCGGAAATCATGTGTTTTCGCTAAATCAGCCTCTTAAGAGTCTGGCACGGTGGGGGATTTGCCGTCTCCCCCTAGTGGCGCTCAAAGTGTTAATATAAGTAGTATTTTCAAACTCTGAATATGTACTCATATCTAAATCAGAAATTTAACTTTTTAATATGCACACTGGCTTCTGCAATCAGTGTTGTTTAACTTCCCTTGTTGTCGTTCTCAGTAGCAGTCACAGTGGACTACAGTAGCAGTCAGGTGTCTTCTCACTTCTTCACACACAGAACGATATATCTGTTGCAAGGAGGCTGGATGCCGTTGAATACAGTAGCAGTCAGGTGTCTTCTCACTCTTTCACACACAGAACAATATATCTGTTGCAAGGAGGCTGGATGCCGTTGAATACAGTAGCAGTCATCTCCCCATAGTTGAAAACAGCAGCATACCAGGTGCAGGGAGTAGGGAGGTAGGATATTCGTAGCGGGCGTTGTTTGTACAGGCCGGGGTCATCGTTGGTGTGGTGGGGTAGGTCCTACTTATGCATAAGGGTTTGGGACGTCGTCCATGGGTGGGCCCGAATCTTTGCTGGTGTTGAGGTGCAGTAATGGTATTTCCTCATTTAAGAGGATGTCATGGTCGTTGTTACGATCGTTGTTCCCGGCCCTCCTCCTTACCCACTGCTCGTACTTGCGGGTCCTGTCGCTCTTTGGGGCCTGGCACTCAGAGGCTATGTGGCCTGCTTTATCGCAGTTGAAACATTTACCATCATTTATGCATTCCCTTTGTCGGGTTGTTGCAGCTGGTGTGCCGATGGAGATGGGGCCCCTAGGTGAGGTGGGACCCCAGGGAAGGCGTAGTCCTGCTGTGGAGATGGGGCCCCCAGATGGGGTGGGGCCCCAGGAAAAGCGTAGCCCTGCTGTGGGGATGGGGCCCCCAGATGGGGTGAGGCCCCAGGAAAAGCGTGGCACTGCTGTGGGGATGGGGCCCCCAGGTGGGGTGCTTGCCCAGGGACAGCGTGGCCCTGCTGTGGGAAGTACGGCCCTGGTGCATATTCGTTATCTTCTTTCTTCTGCGCTGAGAGAAACGCACCATCCTCCCCCTCACATTCCATAGATCTGAGATCCACAGCATTGATTAGTACTGCATCTTGGATGTCATGCGTTGCGTTAATGAGTTGCATGATTTCGCCGGCCAAAGGAAAAGAAATAAAAAAAAAAAAAAAAAAAAAATCAAACATGGTCAGTGTGTTACATGTCTGGATATACAACAGGGAAGTAGGGACTCCCTCATACTTGTACTGGCTGGTTGCCAGCTCATGTAAAAAAAAGAAGAAGAAGAAAAGTTAGCTGTCGCCCAAGTTGAAACATGTGGAAATAGTGACCACCAGTGGTTACAAGTTGTAAGTGCGTCAATAAGCTGTACAAAACATTGTCTATGGAATTTAGAACATTTGAATAGCACTTATATATTCAAAAGTGCTTGGAATAGAGGCCTTGCACAGAATGTTTGTGTGTGTCTGCTTATAACCATTGGTAACCACTTTTAGAAAGAAAATGCCTAACTGCTGTGCAGTGGTAGAGCAGGTATAACATTGGAAAAGCATGATAGGCCTATTACCTTTGAAAGGCCTCTATTGGATTCAAAAAGACGAAAATATTAAAAAGAAAGTTATGGCCTAACTATGAAGTAAACAGTATTTAATTTTATCATAGGAATCATGTAACCTACAGGTAATTGGAAAGAGTTAACATGTAGGCTACCTAAACCCATTTCAGTCTTTCAAGAGGTAGCAAAAAGAAAAGTTTGAACTCTCATTGTGGGTACAGACAGTTGTGAAAGAAATCTACTTTTAGTTATCACATGTCACTTCCATCTCATGTCAGATAAGTCAACCCTAGTCCTGTCACGGACCACAGTAAACACACACTTGTGCTGTCTTGGCAGCTTTGATGTCCTGCCACGGACCACAGTAAACAGAGCAGTTGACCAGAATGAACACAGATGGAGCAGTGATAATCAAACGGTTAAATCACTCCCCCTCCCGGCGGCTCCAGCGTTCTAGAGAACCACAGTATTTTCAGACACCATTTGTTTACAAGGATCCCCATTAGTCATCATCAACAGATATACACATCACATACATAATCAATATCTAATAAGCTTAACACAGATAGTGACCAAAGCCCAACCAGGGTTGAACTTATCGCATTGTCACATACATAATCAATACATAATCAATATAAAATAAGCTTAACACAGATAGTGACCAAAGCCCAACCAGGGTTGAACTTATCGCATTGTCACATACATAATCAATACATAATCAATAACACAGATAGTGACCAAAGCCCAACCAGGGTTGAACTTATCGCATTGTCACATACATAATCAATACATAATCAATATAAAATAAGCTTAACACAGATAGTGACCAAAGCCCAACTAGGGTTGAACTTATCGCATTGTCACATACATAATCAATAACACAGATAGTGACCAAAGCCCAACCAGGTTTGAACTTATCGCATTGTCACATACATAATCAATACATAATCAATAACACAGATAGTGACCAAAGCCCAACCAGGGTTGAACTTATCGCATTGTCACATACATAATCAATACATAATCAATAACACAGATAGTGACCAAAGCCCAACCAGGGTTGAACTTATCGCATTGTCACATACATAATCAATACATAATCAATATAAAATAAGCTTAACACAGATAGTGACCAAAGCCCAACCAGTTTGAACTTATAGCATTGTCACATACATAATCAATACATAATCAATATAAAATAAGCTTAACACAGATAGTGACCAAAGCCTTATCGCATTGTCACATACATAATCAATAACACAGATAGTGACCAAAGCCCAACCAGGGTTGAACTTATCGCATTGTCACATACATAATCAATACATAATCAATAACACAGATAGTGACCAAAGCCCAACCAGGGTTGAACTTATCGCATTGTCACATACATAATCAATACATAATCAATAACACAGATAGTGACCAAAGCCCAACCAGGGTTGAACTTATCGCATTGTCACATACATAATCAATACATAATCAATAACACAGATAGTGACCAAAGCCCAACCAGTTTGAACTTATCGCATTGTCACATACATAATCAATACATAATCAATATAAAATAAGCTTAACACAGATAGTGACCAAAGCCCAACCAGTTTGAACTTATCGCATTGTCACATACATAATCAATACATAATCAATAACACAGATAGTGACCAAAGCCCAACCAGGGTTGAACTTATCGCATTGTCACATACATAATCAATACATAATCAATAAAAAATAAGCTTAACACAGATAGTTTACAATATTCAGACCGCCCTCCACTCCTGCTTACCTTACACGCGACGCTGCGTGTAATGCCCGGGGGACGCTGGCCCGACCAGCCAAGTGCAGACAGACAATTCACTCCCAGACTCCTCACTGTCTTCTCGACGTGGCTGTGTTGTAGAGCGATGAGAGCCAGGGGCGGATTTAGGATTGTAGGAGATCCGGGGCTTAGCCCAGATAGGTGCCCGCGTCAGCGGGCACGGATTTTTTTTACTTCGACACCACAACCTTTAACTTATACCACCACCTTAAAGCGGACAAAAGGCACTAGAGAACACTTAAATTCACACCCTTTAATTAATGAAGCAAACTATAATAATTTATAATAATAATAATAATAATAATAATAATAATAATAATAATAATAATAATAATAATAATAATAATAATAATAATAATAATAATAATAATAATAATAATAATAATAATAATAATAATAATAATAATAATAACTGTGTTTGTATAGCACCTTTCATACAAGAATTGCAGCTCAAAGTGCTTCACAGCAGTACAAAAAGACAGGCATAAAATGAGCACAACATTGGCAGATCAAGAGCAATGCATAAAGTGCAGACATAAAGCATAAAATAGATAGCAGTAAAATAGACAAAGTCAAGGTAAGACATAGAACATTAAATCACATCGTTTTTCATATTAGGATCTAAGATCTAGGGTTAACTCGATAAAATAGAATAGTAAATTAGTATTAGAATTAGAATTAGTAAAATAGAATAAAATAATGCAATAGTGCATTGCAATAAAATAGTTATCATCGTATTTTTTCGGGAGGCCGGTAAGGAGTGCATTACAGTAGTCGAGTCGGCTTGAGATAAAGGCATGGATCTGGTTTTCAGCATCCTTTTGATTTATAAATGGCCGTACTTTAGCTATGTTTCTAAGGTGGAAGAATTATGTTTTTGTCAACTTGTTGATTGTGATTTAAAGCTTAGGTCTGAGTCTACCATAACACCAAGACTTAACTCACTCAAATACAGTTAGCAGCTGGATAGACTACAGATAGAAATGAGCTTCTGCTAAATCTGGTGCAAACATATTTTCATGTAACAATGATTAATTGTCCAAAAAAAAAAAAAAAAATATTTATAATATATATATATATATATATATATTTTTTTTTAATAGATTCGGGGCTTTTCACTAAACATTCGGGGCTTAAGCCCAAGTAGCCACCCCCTAGCCCCGCCCCTGCTTGGCGGCCAGAGATTTACTGTAAAATTACATTGAAATACCCGAATTAAAATAAAGTGGAAAAGCAATTAATTTACAGATAATTCTGTTTATTATTTTAGCAGAGAACCACTGTTAAATGACAGGTTAGGTTCAGCAGTGAAACACTGTTATTTTACAGGTTTTTTCCTACATTATTATGATCAAACACCTTCAATAAAGTGACAGAACTTAAAGTTCAGCAGTGAAACACTGTTATTTCACAAGTTTTCCCTACATTTACGATGAAACTCCTTCAATTAAGTGACATAACTTAAGTTCAGCAGTGAAACACTGTTATTTTACAGGTTTTTCCTAAATTATTACGATCAAACTCCTTCAATAAAGTGACAGAACTCAAAGTTCAGCAGTGAAACACTGTTATTTCACAGGTCTTTCCTAAATTATTACGATCAAACTCCTTCAATAAAGTGACAGAACTTAAAGTTCAGCAGTGAAACACTGTTATTTCACAGGTTTTTCCTAAATTATTATGATCAAACTCCTTCAATAAAGTGACAGAACTTAAAGTTCAGCAGTGAAACACTGTTATTTTACAGGTTTTCCCATAATTATTACAATCAAACTCCTTCAATTAAGTGACAGAACTCAAAGTTCAGCAGTGAACACTGTTATTTCACAGGTTTTTCCTAAATTATTACGATCAAACCCCTTCAATAAAGTGACAGAACTTAAAGTTCAGCAGTGAAACACTGTTATTTTACCGTTTTTCCCCATAATTATTACAATCAAACTCCTTCAATTAAGTGACAGAACTCAAAGTTCAGCAGTGAAACACTGTTATTTCACAGGTTTTTCCTAAATTATTACGATCAAACCCCTTCAATAAAGTGACAGAACTTAAAGTTCAGCAGTGAAACACTGTTATTTGACCGTTTTTCCCCATAATTATTACAATCAAACTCCTTCAATTAAGTGACAGAACTCAAAGTTCAGCAGTGAAACACTGTTATTTCACAAGTTTTCCCTACATTTACGATGAAACTCCTTCAATTAAGTGACATAACTTAAGTTCAGCAGTGAAACACTGTTATTTTACAGGTTTTTCCTAAATTATTACGATCAAACTCCTTCAATAAAGTGACAGAACTCAAAGTTCAGCAGTGAAACACTGTTATTTCACAGGTCTTTCCTAAATTATTACGATCAAACTCCTTCAATAAAGTGACAGAACTTAAAGTTCAGCAGTGAAACACTGTTATTTCACAGGTTTTTCCTAAATTATTATGATCAAACTCCTTCAATAAAGTGACAGAACTTAAAGTTCAGCAGTGAAACACTGTTATTTTACAGGTTTTCCCATAATTATTACAATCAAACTCCTTCAATTAAGTGACAGAACTCAAAGTTCAGCAGTGAACACTGTTATTTCACAGGTTTTTCCTAAATTATTACGATCAAACCCCTTCAATAAAGTGACAGAACTTAAAGTTCAGCAGTGAAACACTGTTATTTGACCGTTTTTCCCCATAATTATTACAATCAAACTCCTTCAATTAAGTGACAGAACTCAAAGTTCAGCAGTGAAACACTGTTATTTCACAGGTTTTTCCTAAATTATTACGATCAAACCCCTTCAATAAAGTGACAGAACTTAAAGTTCAGCAGTGAAACACTGTTATTTGACCGTTTTTCCCCATAATTATTACAATCAAACTCCTTCAATTAAGTGACAGAACTCAAAATTCAGCAGTGAAACACTGTTATTTCACAAGTTTTCCCTACATTTACGATGAAACTCCTTCAATTAAGTGACATAACTTAAGTTCAGCAGTGAAACACTGTTATTTTACAGGTTTTTCCTAAATTATTACGATCAAACTCCTTCAATAAAGTGACAGAACTCAAAGTTCAGCAGTGAAACACTGTTATTTCACAGGTCTTTCCTAAATTATTACGATCAAACTCCTTCAATAAAGTGACAGAACTTAAAGTTCAGCAGTGAAACACTGTTATTTCACAGGTTTTTCCTAAATTATTATGATCAAACTCCTTCAATAAAGTGACAGAACTTAAAGTTCAGCAGTGAAACACTGTTATTTTACAGGTTTTCCCATAATTATTACAATCAAACTCCTTCAATTAAGTGACAGAACTCAAAGTTCAGCAGTGAACACTGTTATTTCACAGGTTTTTCCTAAATTATTACGATCAAACCCCTTCAATAAAGTGACAGAACTTAAAGTTCAGCAGTGAAACACTGTTATTTGACCGTTTTTCCCCATAATTATTACAATCAAACTCCTTCAATTAAGTGACAGAACTCAAAGTTCAGCAGTGAAACACTGTTATTTCACAGGTTTTTCCTAAATTATTACGATCAAACCCCTTCAATAAAGTGACAGAACTTAAAGTTCAGCAGTGAAACACTGTTATTTGACTGTTTTTCCCCATAATTATTACAATCAAACTCCTTCAATTAAGTGACAGAACTCAAAGTTCAGCAGTGAAACACTGTTATTTCACAAGTTTTCCCTACATTTACGATGAAACTCCTTCAATTAAGTGACATAACTTAAGTTCAGTAGTGAAACACTGTTATTTTACAGGTTTTTCCTAAATTATTACGATCAAACTCCTTCAATAAAGTGACAGAACTCAAAGTTCAGCAGTGAAACACTGTTATTTCACAGGTCTTTCCTAAATTATTACGATCAAACTCCTTCAATAAAGTGACAGAACTTAAAGTTCAGCAGTGAAACACTGTTATTTCACAGGTTTTTCCTAAATTATTATGATCAAACTCCTTCAATAAAGTGACAGAACTTAAAGTTCAGCAGTGAAACACTGTTATTTGACCGTTTTTCCCCATAATTATTACAATCAAACTCCTTCAATTAAGTGACAGAACTCAAAGTTCAGCAGTGAAACACTGTTATTTCACAAGTTTTCCCTACATTTACGATGAAACTCCTTCAATTAAGTGACATAACTTAAGTTCAGCAGTGAAACACTGTTATTTTACAGGTTTTCCCATAATTATTACAATCAAACTCCTTCAATTAAGTGACAGAACTCAAAGTTCAGCAGTGAACACTGTTATTTCACAGGTTTTTCCTAAATTATTACGATCAAACCCCTTCAATAAAGTGACAGAACTTAAAGTTCAGCAGTGAAACACTGTTATTTGACCGTTTTTCCCCATAATTATTACAATCAAACTCCTTCAATTAAGTGACAGAACTCAAAGTTCAGCAGTGAAACACTGTTATTTCACAGGTTTTTCCTAAATTGTTACAATCAAACTCCTTCAATAAAGTGACATAACTTAAAGTTCAGCAGTGAAACACTGTTATTTCACAAGTTTTTCCAAAATTATTACGATGAAACACCTTCAATTAAGTGACATAACTTAAGTTCAGCAGTGAAACACTGTTATTTTACAGGTTTTTCCTAAATTATTACGATCAAACTCCTTCAATAAAGTGACAGAACTCAAAGTTCAGCAGTGAAACACTGTTATTTCACAGGTCTTTCCTAAATTATTACGATCAAACTCCTTCAATAAAGTGACAGAACTTAAAGTTCAGCAGTGAAACACTGTTATTTCACAGGTTTTTCCTAAATTATTATGATCAAACTCCTTCAATAAAGTGACAGAACTTAAAGTTCAGCAGTGAAACACTGTTATTTTACAGGTTTTCCCATAATTATTACAATCAAACTCCTTCAATTAAGTGACAGAACTCAAAGTTCAGCAGTGAACACTGTTATTTCACAGGTTTTTCCTAAATTATTACAATCAAACTCCTTCAATTAAGTGACAGAACTCAAAGTTCAGCAGTGAAACTGTTATTTCACAGGTTTTTCCTAAATTATTACAATCAAACTCCTTCAATTAAGTGACAGAACTTAAAGTTCAGCAGTGAAACACTGTTATTTTACAGGTTTTCCCCATAATTATTACAATCAAACTCCTTCAATTAAGTGACAGAACTCAAAGTTCAGCAGTGAAACACTGTTATTTCACAGGTTTTTCCTAAATTGTTACAATCAAACTCCTTCAATAAAGTGACAGAACTTAAAGTTCAGCAGTGAAACACTGTTATTTCACAAGTCTTTCCAAAATTATTACGATGAAACACCTTCAATTAAGTGACATAACTTAAGTTCAGCAGTGAAACACTGTTATTTTACAGGTTTCTCCTAAATTATTACGATCAAACTCCTTCAATAAAGTGACAGAACTCAAAGTTCAGCAGTGAAACACTGTTATTTCACAGGTCTTTCCTAAATTATTACGATCAAACTCCTTCAATAAAGTGACAGAACTTAAAGTTCAGCAGTGAAACACTGTTATTTCACAGGTTTTTCCTAAATTATTATGATCAAACTCCTTCAATAAAGTGACAGAACTTAAAGTTCAGCAGTGAAACACTGTTATTTTACAGGTTTTCCCATAATTATTACAATCAAACTCCTTCAATAAAGTGACAGAACTCAAAGTTCAGCAGTGAAACACTGTTATTTCACAGGTTTTTCCTAAATTATTATGATCAAACTCCTTCAATAAAGTGACAGAACTCAAAGTTCAGCAGTGAAACACTGTTATTTCACAGGTCTTTCCTAAATTATTACGATCAAACTCCTTCAATAAAGTGACAGAACTTAAAGTTCAGCAGTGAAACACTGTTATTTCACAGGTTTTTCCTAAATTATTATGATCAAACTCCTTCAATAAAGTGACAGAACTTAAAGTTCAGCAGTGAAACACTGTTATTTTACAGGTTTTCCCATAATTATTACAATCAAACTCCTTCAATTAAGTGACAGAACTCAAAGTTCAGCAGTGAACACTGTTATTTCACAGGTTTTTCCTAAATTATTACAATCAAACTCCTTCAATTAAGTGACAGAACTCAAAGTTCAGCAGTGAAACTGTTATTTCACAGGTTTTTCCTAAATTATTACAATCAAACTCCTTCAATTAAGTGACAGAACTTAAAGTTCAGCAGTGAAACACTGTTATTTTACAGGTTTTCCCCATAATTATTACAATCAAACTCCTTCAATTAAGTGACAGAACTCAAAGTTCAGCAGTGAAACACTGTTATTTCACAGGTTTTTCCTAAATTGTTACAATCAAACTCCTTCAATAAAGTGACAGAACTTAAAGTTCAGCAGTGAAACACTGTTATTTCACAAGTCTTTCCAAAATTATTACGATGAAACACCTTCAATTAAGTGACATAACTTAAGTTCAGCAGTGAAACACTGTTATTTTACAGGTTTCTCCTAAATTATTACGATCAAACTCCTTCAATAAAGTGACAGAACTCAAAGTTCAGCAGTGAAACACTGTTATTTCACAGGTCTTTCCTAAATTATTACGATCAAACTCCTTCAATAAAGTGACAGAACTTAAAGTTCAGCAGTGAAACACTGTTATTTCACAGGTTTTTCCTAAATTATTATGATCAAACTCCTTCAATAAAGTGACAGAACTTAAAGTTCAGCAGTGAAACACTGTTATTTTACAGGTTTTCCCATAATTATTACAATCAAACTCCTTCAATAAAGTGACAGAACTCAAAGTTCAGCAGTGAAACACTGTTATTTCACAGGTTTTTCCTAAATTATTATGATCAAACTCCTTCAATAAAGTGACAGAACTTAAAGTTCAGCAGTGAAACACTGTTATTTTACAGGTTTTCCCATAATTATTACAATCAAACTCCTTCAATTAAGTGACAGAATTCAAAGTTCAGCAGTGAACACTGTTATTTCACAGGTTTTTCCTAAATTATTACGATCAAACTCTTTCAATAAAGTGACAGAACTTAAAGTTCAGCAGTGAAACACTGTTATTTTACAGGTTTTCCCATAATTATTACGATGAAACACCTTCAATTAAGTGACATAACGTTAGGTTATGACTATAACCAAGTTCTGTTAGTTAGGGGCGATGCTTGGCATCGCTACTGCACTATCTCGCGTACGTGCACGCGTACTGAATAAACCACAAATGTACCTCTAATACCAGTATTAGTCTGACCACACCCCTCATCAGCTTACCTTCATAAGCAGGTGTGTGGTCACCTGCTCTCCTCCTTCCCAAGCTTTCACCACAAGGTGAGGACAAGGGCTGCAGCGGCGTCCGATGCCAAGCATCGCCCCTAACTAACAGAACTTGGTTATAGTCATAACCTAACGTTCTGTATCGTTAGTGGCTTAGCTTGGCATCGCTACTGCACAAGGGAGGCCAAGCGGAGCCACTTGGCTGACAAATACACCCCGCTGACAGCCCCCCAAAACCATCAGAACAGGGAGGGCCGAGCCCCCCCGACCCCCCCTAATGGAGGGTAGCCCCCCTATTAGGGACGTCACGGGAGGGCGACGGACCCGACCGTGCGAAGAGGCACTCAAGCAACTCAACGCACAGGGTGAGCAGACCGTGGCTTGACCCCACGACTACACACACGCACAACCCGCATGCCACCCGGGAACGAACGGAGGAACAACCTCGTTACTGCCCCCAGAATCACGGGGTCAAGGGCAAACCCAACCCCGTGGCAAGGCCGTAGCAGCGGAGCACGAAGGAAGACCCAGACCCACCAAAAGGACTGGACTCCCTGGAATGGGGGCCCGGAGAAGTCCATGATGCCAGCATCAAGACCCCACCAGGTGGGCACGTAGTGCCCCGCCCCCCACATCGCCAGCGTATTCGGACAAAGGCCCCTCAGTTACTGCACCTGGTATTCCCAGGCGGAACCAACCAGGCCAGAACCTGCCCAGCTTCCGAGATCGGACGAGACCGGGCGTGTTCAGGTCGGTATGGCCGTAAGCCGAGCGGGCCCCGTCCCCCCAATAGTACACCGCCTGGCACACTGACCCTGCAGAATAGGCAGTCAGCATGGCCGTAAGCACACAAAAAAGGTTAACCAACGGAAGCAGGCAGCGCACCGGGGAAAAAACCAGGCAACAGGCTGTTAACCCTAGCCTGGAGACTGCGGACGAGACAGGCGCCAGAGGGGACAGCTGAACACAGCCGCCCCGGCGGAAGGAGCGTAAGCTGGCGGTGTTGCATGACCAAGCCTCCATTTAACAACCCCCACCCAGAGGGGTCGAGGCAGAGAAGGCTGACACGATTGGCAGACGTCATGAACGTGCAGGGGCACCCTCAAACGGTGAACCCGGGAGTTGACACTGCTCCAACACACCAGGGAATCAACCACCTCGGTGTTACCCAATGCGGTGGTTGTTCCTATAACCCCTCAAGAAAAAACTCCAAAACACACCTGCGGGTATACACCGGCTATACCGCAGTACAAGTGTTTCAGTTTCCAAAAAGGGTTAACCCAGGCCTACGGGTCGCAAACATCACTTCGGACCGGGCCTGGCGGTACGGGAAGCACAGGGTCACCAGAGGAGGTCAAAAAACCACCCCCACAGGCCCCTCTTCGCCATGCGTGAGAGAGGAGCGAAAAATAATGGAGAACCAGCCCCTAAGCACACCGTACCTGGTATTCCCCGGCGGTCTCCCAACCAAGTACTAACCAGGACCAACCTGTGTAGCGGCCGAGATCCGACGAGATCGAGCGCGTACAGAATGGCATGGCTGTAAGCCATGACGACAGTGCTGAGTAAAAACATACCCAACCAGGGTCTCCATAGCGCTTAACCCTGTGACACCCAGACCGACCTGGCATTTTTCCCCCTGAAAAAAGCCCAAGTCCCTCAGGGTACCAGAACAGCAGATCTGCATCCCCGGCGGACAACGGGTTCAACTGATCTGGACCAGCGTGACCAGAACCAGTCCCGTGCCCTAACCACGCCGACATGCCTACTCCAGGAGAAGGGCAGATATGCGTGTTGATCTTAACATGAAAAGAAGGCGCCACCCAGACGTTGGGACGAACCGCGCCTGGTGGCCCACCCCAAGGGCGTGAGACCCCACTACATATGTTCAGATCCATCCCGTCATCATCCCCCAGACATGAACGAGAATCCGTCGACAACCCACCCAGGTCATGGGATGTGGTCGCCGGAAGAGGAAAAACCCCCATCTCAGTTGCTTTATAAAAACGCTGTTTCAACCACAAGCAACTAAGGCGTGCCAGTCAATCGCCTGTTTACAGCGAGCTAGCACTATACGTGCGTCGGGACACACCCCCATCAATGAACAGGCTATTTAGACCTGTCATTGAATCCCCAAGGCGCCCAGGGGAACGACAAGAGGGGTGTGACACTCCCTAACTCCAACACTTCTGGAATAGAAAGAAGGAAGCATCAACAGTATGTATCCCAGTCTACACAGCCGGGGTAAAAAATGTTCACATTTTTACATCCCACCACCCTCCCATAGGAAAGAGACGGGGATCCCCAGAGAGACTTCCCACGCGAGCTGTACAGATTGAAAAGAATATATTGCACCTTGAGCCATGTAAAAAACTGGTTTTAGGGCCTCCGGGGAAGAGGCACCGAACCCATACACACTCAATAAACGAATTGAATCGAATATACATACAATAGAAAAGGACCCTTCTAGAGGGTCCACTCACTTTGACAATCTGAGGAGGAAGGCTCTGTACTCTGATGGAGGCTTCCTCACATGGAAGAAGGAGTCCGAACTCACAGAAGGCCTGAGTAGGCGCTTGGTGAGGAGGAGCCCTGACCACCCCCCCTGAAAACAGATCCATCACATGGACCTGAACAGCACACGGAAGTCCTACCAACAGAGACGCGCACGGTGACGTACTCTATGGCGGGGGAATTCCTGCGGTGCACACGCCCAATATACCAGGCCGTGGGACCAGGAACTCCCTCCCCCCCCCCCCCCCACCCCCCCGTAACGTGCCGAACCGCCACGTGACGGGAACCTTGAAGGACAGGGGGTGTACCCCTGACCGACAGAACAATGGGGAGAGGAAAGGTTACCAGTTCACCCCTTTACGACCCCACACCCATGATACGACGTAACGACAAAAAGAGAATATGACACAGTCATAGTCAGCTCTATGAAGCGTTTCACAGCTCCACACAGCGCACGAGCTAACCTGCTATCTGATTTTTACTAAGGAAAAACACAGAATAGAGAGGGCTCTAAGAACCCCGGTCCAACATACACATGTGCTTCTGTGGCCAGTACAACCCAGTTGTAGGTCACATGACACACACAACCCATCATCACCTACAAAAAATGGCAAAAACACTCAACAGAGGAACGCCGTTTTTTTCACAATGAGAGAATACATCATTCTTGATTAGTATCGACCACAGGCCTTGCTAAGCACACATGACAGCAACCAAACCAATTTCCCTTTAGGAAATAAGTTTCTCCAGCAGATTTAGCACAACCTCAGCAATCAAGCTGAGAGTTACATCGTATCCCTACCACACAAAAGACACAATTAATGCACAACATGTCTGATAGGAGGTGATAAAGGCCCCAGGGAACCGGGGGGGGAAACACAATCCTCCTATTTTACCCTCAATACGGCCAGTTAAAACAGGAAAACCTGTTAATGTGTGAACTCACTGTTCATTGTCATTACAGTCTGAGAAAGAACATTCTTTTACTCACTCGTCACCAAGCATAGCTTCATAGGTTAGTTGCCTTAGTAGTGAGTACACGGTACACATAAACACCATGATGTTTCTCACACAACAACCAGATCAATACATCACGATCTGCACGGAGAAGCTAACTGCCAGTGACAAAAACAGCTCACACACAACCCGCAACGTATCTCAAATGCATTGCAACAACACACGTTTTGGGAAAAAAACACCGTTATTCACAATACATTTAGCAAGGTAAAACCAGAAGACGTGTTATGAGGTCTGGCCAACCCCGTACCTGCCCGGAACGCAGATCAGCGAAGTGCAGTCACAAGCCACCGTAGAACACAGCCGTCCCGTGTTGTTCGATCCGGGCAGCGTCGCCGCTCCACCAGTCGCTACAGTCCTCTTTGTTGACGCAATCCCCGTCTAGGCTCAGGCAGGGTCGACGAACATCCCCTGTCAAGGATGACGTCGTGGTCAAGAGTGTAAAACATGTTAAAATCAAAGCACGTTCAACAGAATAGCATCAAGCTAACGGCTGCTCCAACCGTTCGGGTGCTATTGCTTCCGCTCGCGAGACGCCGATCTACGACGCACGCGATCAGGAGCGAGCTCCCGGCGGCGCGCGAGAAGCCAAGCTACCCCGCGCCAGGCCACCGACCGGCTAACCGTAAGCTATGAACATGTAAACAATGACATAACACTCACCCAGACAGGCCGCCGTTCTGAACCCTCCTCACTTTTTAAGAGAAAAGAGAAAACAAGACGTCAACACCGCTTCACAACGGTGACATTACCACGTCCGGCGGAATCAGCACAGTACCAACTGGCCTGTATAGCTGACTTTGAACATGAATCTGCCGCTATCGCACATTACATGCACATATCCCCTCGTGAAGGAATACTCTCATTTGGATATGAAAGATGGGGTCTTAACACGGTGACAGAGAGAATCCACTCGTCCAGAACACACAGGGATCACCAGTGTCAATGGTCGCGGCCCACTAGTTAAAACTATAATGGTCGCCAGACCAAGGCCTTCTGTCGCCTAGACGGCTAAACAAAGGACCCTAGCCTGGGGCCGGTTTCCATAAACTTTGTCAAGTAGCCCCCATAGCACTAACAGACAAGTGGAGCCCGCCAGCAAACACTACTCACCCAACCTGGAACGCACCGCTCCTCACAACAGCGGCATGTCCGACAGTTCAGCTGTGGCCTGACAGGTTTCACCCCAACAAACACAGCAAGGAACTGCAGTTGAGAAGCATGCAGCGGCGTGCTCCCAATACGAAAACCGGTGGAGGGTTTGTAGAATGATCATCATCTTCTAGACACTCCAGTACGAAGACAATATCGCCGTATTTTCTCGAAAATAGTGAGAGAGAAAATAAAGATATGATGTCAACGTATCCTTGTTTCCCAAGCTGTTCCTAATCCAATTTCTTCCATCATGGTGTCAAGTGTGGGGATCTACCGAGGCACCTCTTCCTTGTGGTGAAAGCGAGAAGGAGGAGAGCAGGTGACCACACACCTGCTTATGAAGGTAAGCTGATGAGGGGTGTGGTCAGACTAATACTGGTATTAGAGGTACATTTGTGGTTTATTCAGTACGCGTGCACGTACGCGAGATAGTGCAGTAGCGATGCCAAGCTAAGCCACTAACGATACAGAACTTAAGTTCAGCAGTGAAACACTGTTATTTTACAGGTTTTTCCTAAATTATTACGATCAAACTCCTTCAATAAAGTGACAGAACTCAAAGTTCAGCAGTGAAACACTGTTATTTCACAGGTCTTTCCTAAATTATTACGATCAAACTCCTTCAATAAAGTGACAGAACTTAAAGTTCAGCAGTGAAACACTGTTATTTCACAGGTTTTTCCTAAATTATTATGATCAAACTCCTTCAATAAAGTGACAGAACTTAAAGTTCAGCAGTGAAACACTGTTATTTTACAGGTTTTCCCATAATTATTACAATCAAACTCCTTCAATTAAGTGACAGAACTCAAAGTTCAGCAGTGAACACTGTTATTTCACAGGTTTTTCCTAAATTATTACAATCAAACTCCTTCAATTAAGTGACAGAACTCAAAGTTCAGCAGTGAAACTGTTATTTCACAGGTTTTTCCTAAATTATTACAATCAAACTCCTTCAATTAAGTGACAGAACTTAAAGTTCAGCAGTGAAACACTGTTATTTTACAGGTTTTCCCCATAATTATTACAATCAAACTCCTTCAATTAAGTGACAGAACTCAAAGTTCAGCAGTGAAACACTGTTATTTCACAGGTTTTTCCTAAATTGTTACAATCAAACTCCTTCAATAAAGTGACAGAACTTAAAGTTCAGCAGTGAAACACTGTTATTTCACAAGTCTTTCCAAAATTATTACGATGAAACACCTTCAATTAAGTGACATAACTTAAGTTCAGCAGTGAAACACTGTTATTTTACAGGTTTCTCCTAAATTATTACGATCAAACTCCTTCAATAAAGTGACAGAACTCAAAGTTCAGCAGTGAAACACTGTTATTTCACAGGTCTTTCCTAAATTATTACGATCAAACTCCTTCAATAAAGTGACAGAACTTAAAGTTCAGCAGTGAAACACTGTTATTTCACAGGTTTTTCCTAAATTATTATGATCAAACTCCTTCAATAAAGTGACAGAACTTAAAGTTCAGCAGTGAAACACTGTTATTTTACAGGTTTTCCCATAATTATTACAATCAAACTCCTTCAATAAAGTGACAGAACTCAAAGTTCAGCAGTGAACACTGTTATTTCACAGGTTTTTCCTAAATTATTACGATCAAACTCTTTCAATAAAGTGACAGAACTTAAAGTTCAGCAGTGAAACACTGTTATTTTACAGGTTTTCCCATAATTATTACAATCAAACTCCTTCAATTAAGTGACAGAACTCAAAGTTCAGCAGTGAAACACTGTTATTTCACAGGTGTTTCCTAAATCATTACGATCAAACTCCTTCAATAAAGTGACAGAACTTAAAGTTCAGCAGTGAAACACTGTTATTTGACCGTTTTTCCCCATAATTATTACAATCAAACTCCTTCAATTAAGTGACAGAACTCAAAGTTCAGCAGTGAAACACTGTTATTTCACAGGTTTTTCCTAAATTGTTACAATCAAACTCCTTCAATAAAGTGACAGAACTTAAAGTTCAGCAGTGAAACACTGTTATTTCACAAGTTTTTCCGAAATTATTACGATGAAACACCTTCAATTAAGTGACAGAACTTAAAGTTCAGCAGTGAAACACTGTTATTTGGCAGGTTTTTCCAAAATGATTACAATCAAACTCCTTCAATAAAGTGACAGAACTTAGTTCAGCAGTGAAACACTGTTATTTTACAGGTTTTTCAAAAATCATTACGATCAAACTCCTTCAATAAAGTGACAGAACTTAAAGTTCAGCAGTGAAACACTGTTATTTGACCGTTTTTCCCCATAATTATTACAATCAAACTCCTTCAATTAAGTGACAGAACTCAAAGTTCAGCAGTGAAACACTGTTATTTCACAGGTTTTTCCTAAATTGTTACAATCAAACTCCTTCAATAAAGTGACAGAACTTAAAGTTCAGCAGTGAAACACTGTTATTTCACAAGTTTTTCCAAAATTATTACGATGAAACACCTTCAATTAAGTGACAGAACTTAAAGTTCAGCAGTGAAACACTGTTATTTGGCAGGTTTTTCCAAAATGATTACAATCAAACTCCTTCAATAAAGTGACAGAACTTAGTTCAGCAGTGAAACACTGTTATTTTACAGGTTTTTCAAAAATCATTACGATCAAACTCCTTCAATAAAGTGACAGAACTTAAAGTTCAGCAGTGAAACACTGTTATTTGACCGTTTTTCCCCATAATTATTACAATCAAACTCCTTCAATTAAGTGACAGAACTCAAAGTTCAGCAGTGAAACACTGTTATTTCACAGGTTTTTCCTAAATTGTTACAATCAAACTCCTTCAATAAAGTGACAGAACTTAAAGTTCAGCAGTGAAACACTGTTATTTCACAAGTTTTTCCAAAATTATTACGATGAAACACCTTCAATTAAGTGACAGAACTTAAAGTTCAGCAGTGAAACACTGTTATTTGGCAGGTTTTTCCAAAATGATTACAATCAAACTCCTTCAATAAAGTGACAGAACTTAGTTCAGCAGTGAAACACTGTTATTTTACAGGTTTTTCAAAAATCATTACGATCAAACTCCTTCAATAAAGTGACAGAACTTAAAGTTCAGCAGTGAAACACTGTTATTTGACCGTTTTTCCCCATAATTATTACAATCAAACTCCTTCAATTAAGTGACAGAACTCAAAGTTCAGCAGTGAAACACTGTTATTTCACAGGTTTTTCCTAAATTGTTACAATCAAACTCCTTCAATAAAGTGACAGAACTTAAAGTTCAGCAGTGAAACACTGTTATTTCACAAGTTTTTCCAAAATTATTACGATGAAACACCTTCAATTAAGTGACTGAACTTAAAGTTCAGCAGTGAAACACTGTTATTTGGCAGGTTTTTCCAAAATTATTACAATCAAAGTCCTTCAATAAAGTGACAGAACTTAGTTCAGCAGTGAAACACTGTTATTTTACAGGTTTTTCAAAAATTGTTACAATCAAACTCCTTCAATAAAGTGACAGAACTTAAAGTTCAGCAGTGAAACACTGTTATTCCACAAGTTTTTCCAAAATTATTATGATGAAACACAGTGAAACACTGTTATTTTACAGGTTTTTCCTAACTTATTACAATCAAACCCCTTCAATAAAGTTATGCAACTAAAAACTCAGCAGAGAAACACTGTTATTTTACAGATTTTTCCTAAATTGTTACAATCAAACTCCTTCAATAAAGTGGCACCACTAAAAGTTAAGCAGACAAAAACTTTTATTGTACAGATTGTTAGAAACAAAAAGCTTCAAGTGTTAACAAACGCTCAGGATTGTAAAACTGCTTTATTTTGGAAGCAAGTGTGCTGTATAAAACAGATTAAAATGATTTAAAACTTTAGCTTGCAGTGTTTGTTCAAATGTAATGTTTAAATACAGTATGTAAAGTTAAAAACCTATAGAAGTACAATCTAAACACTATTTATGGATCAATATGCATGGCAGCTGCCACCATTGGTGTGTGAATAGGTGAATGAGAGGCCATACGCGCTTTGGATAAAAGCGCTATTTGTTACGAACGGGATAAGTGACTTCCAAGTTGTCGAAGAAGAACGAGACAGAGATAGGTTTACTCTTCCAAAACAGGTGTACTGTTTATTACCAGGGATAAGAGTATATGCAAGTACAGTGATAAAGACGTTAGGTCAGTGCTTGTTCCATCTGTATCTTGTCCGTAGTTTAGGTGAAGCTCTAGCAAATGACAAAGGATAGAGCAAACGTTAAATAGGCACACATACCAAACATTCCACGCTGTCAATGAGTGACAGCAGTCTGACAACCAATGACAGCACCCAGGTGTGACAGACAATTAGTGATGACAGCAATTCAGTGGTGACATACAAGGTGAACCCAAAACAACAAGAAGTGACCCAGGTAGACAGTAGGATACTATCCTAAGGAGGATAGGCTCCCGAACGTTACAGTATCTCCCCCCGACGAACGGCACCTGACGTTCACCTAGGGGCCTCGGGATGCAGCCGCCGGAAATCATCGATCAGGCTGGGGTCTAACATGTCCCGTTGAGGCACCCAAGAACGCTCTTCTACCCCGTACCCCTCCCAATCCACTAAGAACTGAAACCCCCTACTCCTCCGCCTACAACTCAGGATTCTCCGCACGGTATAGACAGGCTGACCGTCAATAATGCGGGGCGGAGGAACCGCAGGGAGTGGCGGGGACAAGGGCGATGAGAGGAATGGCTTCAACAGGGACACATGAAACGTCGGATGGACCCTCATAGAGGCCGGATGGCATAGCTTGTAAGCCATAGGATTCACCCGACGCACCACTCTAAAGGGGCCTATAAAGCGAGGAGCCAGCTTCCTGGACTCCACCCGGAGAGGGATATCACGAGTGGAAAGCCAAACCCGCTGTCCCGGACGGAAAACCGGAGCCGGACGACGCTTGCGGTTAGCTTGCCGCTGAGCCTTAACCGAGGCCTTCTGCAGCGCCGTCCGCACTCTGTTCCACGTCCTGCGACAACGAGCCACATGTGCCTGGGCCGACGACACCTCCACCTCCTGCTCCTGTTCGGGAAACAGAGGAGGTTGAAAACCATATTGACACTGAAAGGGAGACATACCAGTAGAGGAGGAGAGGAGGGTATTATGCGCATACTCAGCCCAGGCCAACCTCCTACTCCACGTCGCCGGACACCCAGCAACGTAGCACCTCAGAACGCCCTCCAGATCCTGGTTAACACTCTCCGTCTGCCCGTTCGTCTGCGGATGGAACCCAGACGACAGGCTGACGGAGGCGCCTAGACCGGCGGCGAACGCCTTCCAGAACCTGGAGGCGAACTGAGGACCCCGGTCGGACACAATATCCACTGGAAGCCCATGGACCCGAAAGACGTGCTGCACCACTAGGTCAGCCGTCTCCCGAGCCAAGGGGAGCTTGGGGAGGGGAATGAAGTGGGCCGCCTTGGAGAACCGGTCCACCACCACCAGGATGGCAGTGAACCCATCCGATAGGGGAAGGCCGGAAATAAAATCCAGGGATATGTGCGACCAGGGATGCTTGGGAATAGGAAGTGGTCGGAGGAGACCCGGCGGCGCACGGCGAGAGGTCTTACTGCGCGCGCACACCGGACAGGCCGCCACAAAGGAGCGTGTATCCCCCCCCTCTGTCGGCCACCAAAACCGCCTACGGATAAACTCCAGGGTTCTGGTGGCCCCAGGGTGGCCGGTGAGAGAGGATGTATGTGCCCACTGCAGCAGGCGCGAGCGTTCCGCCTTGGGCACATACATCCGACCCGGAGGACCCCCACCGGGATCGGGCTCCCGTGCCTGAGCCGACCTCACCACCCTATCTATGCCCCATGACACGGGTGCCAAAATCAAGGCCTGTGGAATAATAGGGTGGGGCTTCTCCTCTCGACCCGGAAGATCAAACTGACGTGACAGGGCGTCAGGCTTGACATTCTTGGAACCGGGTCGATAGGAGATGGAAAATCGAAATCGAGTGAAGAATAACGCCCACCTGGCCTGGCGAGCGTTAAGGCGTTTAGCCCCTTGGATGTAAGCCAAGTTCTTATGGTCAGTCCAAACAATGAAAGGATGTGCCGCCCCCTCTAACCAATGTCTCCATTCCTCCAATGCCAATTTGATTGCCAACAACTCCCGATTACCCACCTCGTAGTTACGCTCGGCCGGAGACAGCCGGCGCGAAAAGAAGGCACAAGGATGCACCTTACCGTCCTTTAAACATCTCTGCGAGATTACCCCTCCCACCGCTGTGTCAGAGGCATCCACCTCCACAATGAACGGAGCCTCTGTGTGGTGAGGCGGAGGTAAATCGACGTTTGAGGTCGCAGAAGGCCGACTCTGCCCTAGGCGACCATTCAAAGCCAGGGAGAGAGGACTTAGTGAGAGCTGTTAATGGATTGACTAAGGCGCTAAAATTGCGAACAAAGCGCCTGTAAAAATTTGCAAAGCCCAAAAACCGTTGTAACTCCTTGAGCGACGAAGGCCGTGGCCAATCCAAGACTGCACTCACCTTGGCTGGATCCATGCGAAGATCAAGTCAAGTCAAGAGTTTTATTTGTCACGGCATATAAGTATACAATGAAATGCGGGTGGTCTTGCCCACAACGATGTGCAATACAGTGGTACAACATATAATAGAATCCAATAAAAAACAACATTGTGCAATAAACAGGTAACAGGTAACATGGTGGGACATCTCGGTATCTGTACATAGTTATTTACAGAGCATATAGGACATGCTGGGTCCTTTGGTAGTGCAATACACTGTTACTGTTGTTATACTATTTTTAAAGAGACCTTTCCTTTTTGGCCATAAGTGTGGGCGTGTGCGGCATGAGTGTGTGCCTGCTCATGTTAAAGTGGCTGCTAGTGTGTGAGCGTGCACAGCGTGCGTGTCGTGTGTGTGCTCATGTGTGCTTGTGTGTGAAAAGTTCAGTGTTCTGTGGCACTCAGTGTTCATTGTTCAGGGCTCTGATGGCCTGGGGGAAGAAGCTGAGCCGAAGCCTCTCTGTCCTAGTAGCTGGGGTTCGCAGGCGTCTGCCTGACCTCAGCAGCTGGAAGAGGCTGTTATTGGAGTGGTGGGGGTCTTTCATTATTCTGCAGGCTCTGGATTTGCACCTCTTGTTGTATAGAACCTGCAGGGGAGGTAGTGCAATACCCGTGGTACGCTTGGCTGAGCGCACCACTCTCTGTAGGGCCTTCTTGTCCTGTGCCGTGCTGTTTCCATACCAGGCAGTGATGTTTCCAGTCAAGATGCTCTCTACAGCTCCGGAGTAGAAGGACTGGAGTATCTTCCCCGATACTCTGAACTTCCTTAACTGTCTCAGGTGGTAGAGGCGCTCCTTCGCCTTTTTTACGACTGTGTCTATGTGTGTTGACCATGTCAGATCCTCTGAGATGTGGACCCCCAGGTACTTAAAGCTGCTCACCCTGTCAACGGTAGCCCCGTTTATCGTCAGTGGTGTGTGTGTCTCCTGCTGTCCTCTCCTATAATCCACGATCAGCTCCTTGGTTTTACCAATGTTCAGGAGCAGGCTGTTGTCCTGGCACCAGCGTTCCAGTACCTCAACCTCCTCCCGGTAGGCCTTCTCGTCGTTGTCCGAGATCAGCCCCACCACCACCGTGTCGTCACTATGGAGTTGGAGCTGAACTTGGCCACACAATCGTGTGTGTAGAGTGAGTACAGCAGGGGGCTCAGAACACAGCCCTGGGGGGACCCGATGCTCAGGGTGATGGTGTTGGAGGTCTGACCCCCCACCCTGACCGCCTGGGGTCTTTCACTCAGAAAGTCCAGTACCCAGGCGCTCAGGGCGGAGCTCAGACCCAGCTCGATCAGCTTGTCCACCAGTCTGTTGGGGACTATGGTGTTGAACGCTGAGCTGTAGTCAATGAACAACAGTCTCACATAGCCCCCCTTCTGACGGTCAAGGTGAGAGAGGGTGCTGTGCAGTACCTGGGAGACTGCGTCGTCAGTGGACCTGTTTGTCCTGTATGCAAATTGCATAGGGTCCATATCACTGGGGAGGGAGGCACAAATGTGGTCCTTGACCAGCCTCTCGAAACATTTCATGACCACAGAGGTGAGTGCCACCGGTCTGTAGTCATTGGGACATGTTGGGGAGGGTTTCTTCGGTACAGGGATGATGGTAGACATCTTGAAGCAGGCAGGGACCACTGACTCCGCCAGGGATTGATTAAATATGGCGGTGAACACCGGGGCTAGCTGGTTGGCACAGGACTTAAGTATGCGTCCTGTTATACCATCTGGGCCAGCAGCCTTCCTGGTGTTCACCTGCATAAATGCTCTTCTCACACTGTGTTCCAACAACGAGAGAGCGTCCCCGCCCCCCCCGCGGTTGCCCCCCCCCTCCACAACAGCCGGCGCGCCAGTGACGTCACTAGCCGGTGAGCTAGCGTCGCCACTGTTTGCACCAAACCGTGCGTAGAAGGAGTTGAGTTTGTCCACGAGAGAGGCGTCGTCGCTCCCTATTGAGGGGGCGCTGACTTTGTAGTCAGTTATTGTCTTCAGTCCCCGCCATAAGCCTCTTGAGTCGTTTTGTACCATTTGTGTCTCCAGTTTATCAGCATATGTCCGTTTTGCCAGTTTTACAGCCTTGCGCAGAGTATAGACTGAAGCCTTGTACTCCTCCATGTTTCCTGACTCTCTGCCCAGGTTGTAAGCAGTGGTGCGAGAGTTCAGAGCTGCTCTGATAGTACTGTCCACCCACGGTTTCTGGTTTGGGAAAACCTGCACCTTCGCCCTTCGTCAACACAAAGCCCAGGAAGGAAACGGTGTCAGTGTGAAACACACACTTCTCTGCCTTAACAAACAGTTTATGCTTAAGGAGACGTTGAAGCACCTCACGAACGTGCAGTTGGTGTTGCACCATATCGCGAGAAAAAATAAGGATGTCATCCAAATATACAAACACTGACACCCCAATTAGATCCCGCAGCACGTCGTTGACCAGGGCTTGGAAAACTGCCGGAGCATTAGCTAAACCAAAAGGCATGACTAAATACTCATAATGCCCATTAGGAGTATTAAATGCAGTTTTCCACTCGTCCCCTTCTCTAATCCTGACCAAGTTGTATTCATTTCACACAACGAAAACAGCGCCTCTCGTTGACCCGCCTCTGCTTCTCCGCTTCAGAGAGATTCAGCGCTCCCAGCTGCATGGGCTCGTCATCGCCCCGGTGCTCTCTCTTGGGCTGGTATGCTGGCCGTTCGACACTAGTAGAGGGGCGGAAGAGTACCTGTGACGAAGCCTCCCTCTCGCGCCCCCTCTCCCGGTGACGATTATCCAATCGAATAGCCATGTTGATCAGCAGATCCAGGTGCTCGGGTAGCTCCCGTGTAGCCATCTCGTCCTGCATGCGAGTGGAGAGACCATGCAAGAAGTGGACACAGCAGGGAATCTCAGGCCAGTCCGCCTCTCGAGCCACAATGCGGAAATCAATGGCGTAGTCTGCTACGGCGCGAATGCCCTGCCGGCAGGACATAAGTCGACCGCCGGCCTCGTAAATGGAAATCACCCTGGAGGTATCAAATACACAACGTAACTCCAGGGTGAAGGCATCCGCGTCGCGGCAGACCACAGACCCACTCTCCCACTCCGCTGTGGCCCAAGAGAGAGCACGACCCGTGAGGAGAGTTATAATGTACGCTACCCGAGCCACATCACTGGGGAAAGTACGCGGCTGCAATTAAAAAATGAGAGAGCACTGGGCGATGAACTCACGACAGCCGGTCGAAGCCCCTCCATAGCGATCCGGCGCCAGCAGGCGTGGCTCTCGGTACCCCTCCTGATCTACCGGATACCCCCGCTCGCCTTCCCCGCCGATCGATGATGCTCCGGCTGCGGATCTCATCGCTGGTGTCGTCCCAGCGGCTGCAGAGCGAGCCTGATTCACCGCTGCCAACGCTGTCTCCGCCGTCTCCTGAGAAGACAGGGAAACATCTCCCAGTCGACCCAGCTCGACCCCGACTGCCATCTGCCGCTCCATCATGATTCGGAGCTGGTCCCGTAGGCTCACCATTTTGTCCCGTATCTCCTCGTTGGAAGTCATGATTGGCTAGAGCTTCTGTTACGAACGGGGTAAGTGACTTCCAAGTTGTCAAAGAAGAACGAGACAGAGATAGGTTTACTCTTCCAAAACAGGTGTACTGTTTATTACCAGGGATAAGAGTATATGCAAGTACAGTGATAAAGATGTTAGGTCAGTGCTTGTTCCATCTGTATCTTGTCCGTAGTTTAGGTGAAGCTCTAGCAAATGACAAAGGATAGAGCAAACGTTAAATAGGCACATACCAAACATTCCACGCTGTCAATGAGTGACAGCAGTCTGACAACCAATGACAGCACCCAGGTGTGACAGACAATTAGTGATGACAGCAATTCAGTGGTGACATACAAGGTGAACCCAAAACAACAGGAAGTGACCCAGGTGGACAGTAGGATACTATCCTAAGGAGGATAGGCTCCCGAACGTTACAGCTATTGCTATATAAGTGCAGTCCATTGAACATAACATAATGGCCAAGTAGTAAATTAAACTTTATGTCCACAATTCTGAACTATCCCTTCAATGTCATCAGATGATTTCAACTTTTAAAAGCGGAGAAAGCAACATATTGTGCTGTTGAACCGAGGGGGTTGTGGTCAGGTCTACAGTTTTTTAGCTTTACCATTTCAGTTTTATATTGTTTTCCACAATATTCTCCCGACCCCTGGGGGCTCCATAATATATGTGAACATTATACTGTTTAATTCAGAATCCCAACTATACAGTGTATTACTAAGTAAAAATCAAAACATACCACACCACAAAAGATCAATGAATCAGTGGCACAAGTGAAGAGCAGATAAGGAACAATCCTCCAGATTGGCAGTAATCAGCTGGATCCTTGGTGCATGGTGCATCTGGGAAAATGAAAAAAGGACACTATGATTCACTGGAAAGTCCTTGAAAAGTAGGATTTAATGGGTTACCATTCCTCAAACTTTATTCAATAGTCTGTACCGACATTTGCCACTATTACACATTTTGGAAATGTGAACAGAGTACCGTCAGCTTTGAGAGTGCTAGTTGCATGTTTGTTTAGCAATAAAAACATGCACCTAATGCACGTCCTGTCAGATAAAATTGAATCACCAAAAGAAGGAAGACGTGGATTCACAACACCGGATACCAAGCCACCGGGGCTGTGAAACATTTTGAGCGAGTAGCCAATCTCGGTATTGATCGTCACGTGACACTTTTAGGGGCAAACATACCTTTTCCCATAGACATGGGTAAAGAAACGGTTGGGGAAATCACTCAGGCGTCGCACAAAGTCCAAAACTACTCTTAACCCTTGTGTCTGAAAACTAAAGTGTTACACTCAATTGTCCTCTTCAAAAACGCAATACAAATATTATACTATGTTGAAGGTGATAGTGGTGTATTTGTTAGACCCTCTTGCTTTGCTGCTGGGAGGGGGGCTCCTTCATCTCCTATCACTACCGCAGGTGAGACACCACTAGGTTGCTCGTGGTAAACAGGGCTTCTACCACTAGTGGGACGGAACCATGGACTAAACTCCTCTGATGCTGCTGCCACTTTCGCTTTTGAGGTTAGCTCACATGAAATTAAATTGAATAGCCTATATTAATATAAATTATATTAACACATTCCCTGCCATTGGTTATATCCATCAATATAGCCAGTCTGCCACCACTGTAAGCCTATGGAGATGTTCACCTTCTTTGCAGGGCTATAACTTTTTTAATTGTATTGCTAAATTGACATTACTATGGCCCATTCACAGGGATTAAAGCAAAAAGAATTCTCCTGACTGAATTTCAGGCCAAGTCATATTCTTATTTTAACCTCCACTGTATTTTTTTTAATAGCGTTAACCTACTTGTAGAGCCTACTGTCCTGACTGTGACTATAGACCCTACTGTTGTGGTTGTTGTGCCAGGCAGGGAGGCTGTGTGCTGGAGAGCGTGAATGCAAGTCTTGTGGCTAGCTTCTGATTGATGGCGAGCTAGCACCCCTTTCCCATTACTTTGAACCATGAACTAAACGGCTTGTTATCACACAAACAAGGGACTAAACACGTTTCGCAATTATGCCACAACAACAATGGACAGTCTCCTCCCCACCGTTTGTATATATTTTTTACCACCCACCCACCCACCCCCTCCTAATGTACAGTCTCCTCCTCATCATATGTATATATTTACTGTTAGGATCTCTGGGTAACAGTACTGTATATTTGCATATCGTATATGTGACAAATGTAACAGTACTATATACCTGTAAGTCATGTATGTCCCTATGTCATAAATGTCATGATGTCATGTATGTTGTGTATGTCATAAATGTCACTATGGATTGAAAATGGGGGACCCTGATGATGTAAACAAGACAAACACCTTTCTCTGGTCTGCATCCCCTTAACAATTGTGTGTATTGCTACTGGATTTACCAGATCCAGAGTGAATGAATGAATGAAAACTTGATTTAATACACGAGACCCTCTTCTTGGGACCAAGTAAGGTTTTGTCGATAATCCAATGTACAGTTACCCCCCCCCCCCCACCCCGCCTACCCAACCACCTCCAATGTACAGTCCCCCCACCCCACCTACCCAACCTCCTCCAATGTACAGTTTCGTCGTCAAATGTATATACTCTCTTTTTTAGACTATTTTTGTATCACAAACAATACTGTATTTGTAAATCTGGTATGTCATAAATGTATAGATGTAGCAGTATTGTCTATCTGTATGTCATGTGTGTCATATATGTTATGATGAATTGAAAATGGGGGACCCTGATGTAAACAAGACGAAAGTATTTCTTTGGTCTGTATCATTTATGTTTGGCCCCCCCTCTTCCACCAAAACACTCTCCAACAGCCTAGGACAACTCTCCACCCACCTCAAACCCCACGTCAAGAGCCTGGGTGTAATCTTTGACCCAGAGCTCAAATTCGACCGGCAGGTAAATGCCGTAGTCAAATCATGCTTCTTCCAACTCCGCAACATCAGTAAAATAAAACCAATCCTTTCACCCGTCGACCTGGAAACGGTAGTCAATGCATTTATCACTTCACGCCTTGACTACTGCAATGCCCTCTACACCGGCATCAGTCAGGCAGCCATGTCCCGCCTCAAAATGGTCCAGCACTCTGCAGCTAGGTTCCTTACCGGCACCAGAAAGAGAGAGCACATCACACCAGTCCTAGCCTCCCTACACTGGCTCCCAGTCCCACTTAGAATAGACTTCAAAATCCTCCTCACCTTTAAGGCACTATCGGGTGCAGCACCGCTATACATCACCGAGCTCATCACCCCCTACGCAGCACCCAGGTCACTAAGATCCTCCAACCAGGCTCGGCTGGTCCCCCCCCCGCACCAGACTCAAAAAGAGAGGCGATCGCTCCTTCAAGGCCGTGGCCCCCAAGCTATGGAACCAGCTTCCCCTGGAGATCCGATCTGCCCCCTCGCTGGAGACATTTAAGGCCCGTCTAAAAACCCACTTCTATTCCCTGGCCTTCAATAAACCCTGATTCTCCCACACCCTAACTCACACACTCCCATGTAATTTTATCCTGCCCCCTCCCTCTTGTATCTCTTCTTATGCTCCTCTGTCCCCTGTGTGCTACTGTACTTTGTGTTCCCCTATCCGTGTGGTGTCCTACTGTCCTATTCTCTGAATGTACTGTCTTGTCCTGCTGTGCCTTTTTGTATTTTTGTATTTGTGTATTTTATATTAGGACATTGGTTTTAAGCTTATATTGTACAGCACTTTGGTTGGCTCTTGTGCTTTTAAATGTGCTATATAAATAAATTACTTGACTTGACTTGACTTATCCCCTTAACAATTGTGTGTATTGAGCTGTACTGTATTGTACCATTCTGCAATCTGTTAATAAAATGTTCAATCAATCAATATTGAACAGATTGCAGAATGGGTACAATACAGTATGGCTCAATACACACAATTGTTAAGGGGATGCAGACCAGAGAAAGACGTTTGTCTTGTTTACATCATCAGGGTCCCCCATTTTCAATTCATAGTGACATTTATGACATACATGACATTGACATCATGACATTTATGGCATAGGGACATACATGACATACAGGAATATAGTAATGTTACATTTGTGACATATACGATATGCAAATATACAGTAATGTTACCCATAGATCCTGACAGATTATACATATGATGGGGAGGGGACTGTACATTAGGAGGGGGAGGGTGGTAGGAAAAAAGATACATACGGTGGGGAGAGAATATATGGTGGGGAGGAGACTGTCTACAGATACACCTGTGTGATGTTGCTACGGAGTTAAGCTAATAAACTTATACTCACAACCACAGCAGGGGACTCACGTATTGTACTGTGAAGTAACACGACAATGACAAACGTGTTGTTTCTGTTTTTTTTTTGACATAGTTGCAGAAACACGGAACAAGTTAACTCACCACTACAGCCTGCAGTAGCCTAGCCAGTCTCTTGAAACACTGCTATCTTCAAACTTCCATTCCTCTCGAAACTTTCTTTTGTTGGGTGGTGCCATCCTTTTCATCTGAGAAAACCGCGGTGGGTTTTCTTTTTAGTGGCCGGCTTACTCCTTCCATTTAACCGACGCTATTAAGCTAACGCTAGCTAATCGGTATAGCAGTGAGTGCAAGCAGGTACATAAGCAGCGTGGTGGCTGTGACGTCGGTAAACAAGCAGAGTTGATGCGCGAAGCTGAAAAAAATGCGACTGTCGTGAAACCAAAACACACCGCAGTTTAATTATTTTACACTACTATTTTGTTACCCTGCCATGTGGCGGACAGACCTCTCAGACCTCGCAAATGTCACTCGCCCAATAGCCTCCAGCTGCAACCGCGGAGCAAGCCTCCGGAGCGCGTAGCGTCCTGTCTCTCGAGTCACTGAGTGATGACTGCTTGGCGCCGCCTCGGTAGAAAAAAATTCCCTTTTTCATGATATTTGGTGCCTCTGATTGGCTCAATTTTGTTTCAATCTGTATGCATCTACAAATCATATTATACCAGGTAGTCAATTCCGTTAGACTGCGAATCAAATTGACGGATCTCCCCAATAAAATTGTCGGAAATCCGTCTTGAGACGGAACGCTTTAATGCCTGCATTCAACATCGATTATCTATCGTTCAGGATGTAGGAACGTTATACTTTTTCATTCATTCATATCGTTTTCTGTAGTAATTCCTAGAATGTGAGTTATAGGCCTAAACGCATATATAGATTATCGATTGCCGTTTATTCCCTAGACACGCTATATTAAAAAATTCAACTGTATATGATCGTATACGTTATGCGTCATCATGCGCGGAGGAAAGGGGGGGGGGGTCGTTTATAATTCCGTGATCGTCAGTAAATGCTTTATGTAGTATGGGTGATATATTTATCAGATGGTTTGCAGTGAAATTAATAAATTGGGCTGTGTCCTCTTACCGTGCGTCAAAGAGACTGGCGGTGAAATATCCCAAGTATAGGACGTCGATCGCCTAGGTCCATTTCCGGTTTGTATGTCACAATAAACGCCGACATCATATAGATTATTAAGTTTATAAAGCGATCCATATGTACTATAGTGTCTGTCGGAGCCTTGCAACAATGTCTGACGGCCGGATGAATTTAATCGACGCACAGCCCCCACTTCCTGCGGTATTGAGCCGTCGTTGTATTGAGCCGTAGGGTCCAGCTGCAGCGTCGGAGGTGTATATATGAATTATGAATGCCATGGCGAAAAAATTTAATATTGATCTCAATAACGCTGTACAGGGAAGAATTGGATAATATGAAATTGGGATGGGAGAAGAATAGAAAAAATGGGGAGAAAAAGTGGATTAAAAAAAAATAAAAACGGCTGGTGACTCCAGGCCGACAGTGGGGCAATGCGTGCAACGACCAGGAAGGGAATTGGCATAGCAACTAAATTGCGATGGGTGAGAAATACAGGAAGCCCAAAAATAAATGGAATTAAAAAAGAAATGACAAAAGAAATGTCCATTGTATATAATTAGAAATAATCTTCTAAAGTGTTATTCAGTGGACTTCTTCTTTAAAAGGAACACGCCAACTTTGTGGGAAATTTGCTTATTTGCCATCTACCCTGGAGTTAGACAAGCAGATACATAGTACAGATACATAGAAACCTTACTGCTGTGGCCATTGTGGGAAGAGCTTCCAAACAAAGAGAAATCTTAATATACACCACATGGTACACACAGGAGAGAAACCTTACTACTGTGACCAGTGTGGGGAGAGCTACAAGAGAAAGTCACATCTTAAAATACACCACATGGTACACACAGGAGAGAAACCTTACTACTGTGACCAGTGTGGGGAGAGCTACAAGAGAAAGTCACATCTTAAAATACACCACATGGTACACACAGGAGAGACACCTTACTGCTGTGACCAGTGTGGGGAGAGCTTCAAGAGAAAGGCAGATCTTAAACAACACCACATGGTACACACAGGAGAGAAACCTTACTGCTGTGACCAGTGTGGGAAGAGCTTTAAGACGATGGGAGAACTTAAAAAACACTACAGACGGCGGAGGCCACCATGCAAGGTGCCAACCTACTTATCGAGAGCAGTTAGGGGTTATGTGTCTAGCTCAAGGACACTTCGACACACTGCCCAGGACGAGCTGGAGTCTAACCGGGAACCTTACCAGATGACCGCTCTACCTCCTGAGCCACTGTTTATGCAGGTGGTTATATCACTAATGATGTGTTTCGATGTAAATCAAGATCCGTGGTCCGAGGTATTAAGAATAGAAATTGGAATACTAATATTGAAAGGAATATCCGAATGATTAGGAGACAATTCCTGAAGTTCAATAAGATTGTTTATTATACTATGGATTAGGGCTGAACGATTTATTGATTTTAAATCGAAATCGTTATTTGAAATGACGCGATTAGCAAATCGCAAAGCCTGCGATTTGGGATACGTTATATTTTGCGACCCAAAATAAGTCCCTGCTTTTTTTCCTGCGCTGTTTCTATGTGCAGTGAAAACTCCAATGCGTCTAACAAGCTTTGCATCCTCATACTCATCATTCCTGATGCCCACGTCGGGATAAACTAACGTTAGCCGCGGCGCTAACTAGGGATGGGTACCAAATTAGGTACTTTTTTTCTTTTATCTACTTTTTCTCCTCCTTTTTTCTGTATTTTTCTCCCATCCCAATTTAGTTGTTATGCCAATTCCCCCCCTCCCCTTTCTGGTTGTTGCGCGCATTTGCCCCCCACTTGCCAGTCTAGGGAGCCCTGAAGACTATCACATGCTTCCTCCGATACATGCGGAGTCAGCCGGCTTCCCACCCGCTGACACTGCCAATTGTATCAGTATGGACGACCGACCAAGCTGGAGGTACCGCTGCCAGATTCGATACCAGTGTCTCTTGCTGTGGTAGGCAGACGCTTAGTCTGCTGCGCTACCTGGCCGCCCCGTATTAGGTACTTGTAAAGGTACCTACCGAATCACGTCGGTACTAACCGAGTACCGATTCACGTCAGATCCGTCAGGGCCACATTTCGGTACTGTAAAAAGTATATATATTTTTTTTTGTGACGACGTCACGAAACCTATGAAGTGTGCCGCACGTTCACGTCAACATTCACACACACAATATACGATTACCTAGGATTTGACTTGATTCAACAACAAAGCAGTTATTTGAAGTATTATTATTTTAATTTTTTTACTGAGGTAGGTAGATTACATTTTTAGAGACTAAAGTACCGAAAAAGGTACCGTTGGGCACCGGTATCGATTCACAGGTACCGGTATCGGTTCAAATGTGAAAGGTACCCAACCCTAGCGCTAACTAAGCTAAGCTAGCTAACCCTGCTCAGACAGAAAACAGCGGAGTTTCAATAGTAGGGAAAGGGGGGCGGGCAGGGCTGAGCCCGTCCCTCTCTCTCTCCCTCCCTCTCTCTACTGTACGTTCAATTATCATTTTAAATGATACACTATAAAAACAAACTGGATAGTTGATGATAATAAACATTTTACTTCATTCGCTGAAATATTCTAAAATCTAAACCGCAGTACCTGCAGTATTTTAGCCTGGTATGGCACTCAGTACCTGCAGTATTTTAGCCTGGTATCACCCTCCGTACCTGTAGTATTTTTTTTTTTTTTTTTATTATTGATCTTTTTCCCCCTCCATTTTCCTCCGATTTTCTCCCATCCCAATGTTAGTCGTATGCCAATTAGTACCCAGGAAATTCTAGCCTCAAACAGATTCAAAATGGCGGACCTGTCGCAAAAATAAAAAGCTGACTGTATTTACAGTAGATTTCATTCCCGGTTCTTCATGCACACCTGGTGATACTAAATCTAAATTGAACTCTGCCATTGGAAAGAGTAGATTGGCCTGATCCATAGATGTGCAAGTTGGCTATAATAAGGTAATTTATAGGCCTCTTATTCTATATTCTATAATAATATTTCAAATTGCATGGGTCCGGATGGCAGAACTGTATACAAAACCATCTGTTTAATCATCTTCCCTTTATTAATTTTCATGTCTGGTCATTTTTAGCCTGGTGTTATTGACTGTCAAAGATGGAAAGAAAAATCACAATTCATATTCTCCTTTGTTTCATCAGAATTTAAGCAAGCCTAGTAATAGACACAATTTTATCTGACACTGTGAATACATTCACTGAGGTCCATAGATGTCCCTAGATACCAAGAACATGCAAATGGCCTTGTAGAAGTGGAGCAACCTTCCATTTACTTAGGTATGTATTTTAGGCGGATTTTCAGAAAATAGGGCTCCGGGCTTAACTCAGGGGCGTCCATTTGGTATGGCAAGGTATGGCACTCGCCATACCTTGGCAAACAGGCCCGGACTGGCCATCGGGAGCACCGGGAGTTTTCCCGGTGGCCTGGCCTGCACAGATAAAAGAAAAAAAAAACGTATATTAAAAAAAATAATAATTATATATTTTTTTTATTATACTTTTTTTTTTTTTGCCAGGCCATTGTTTCTAGTTGTGGCGGCGGCGCGGCGCGATAGTTAGATAACCTAGGTGAGTGGGGAACAACCAGGATTTCACTGTCTGCGACAGAGTTGGAGAACTATCTCTCTCTCTCCCTCACGCGGACACACACACAGAAATGGAGCCGTGCTGCCGCATGTGATTAGTGGAGGCGGGACCAGGCGATACAACTGATTGACAGCGGAGGCGGCGAATGGAATGGCAGATAAAGAGAAAGTCAAAATAATTCAAAGATAATTCAAAGATTACACACCTTTGCCACATTGGCTACAAACATAATCACTGCAAAGTTATCAAAAAAATAAGAATCTGATCAGACACAAGGGTTAAGTTGTTGTTCCCTTTCTAATTTCCTCAAAAACATCTAATCTAGTTAATGTGATCAATATTATTTGACAATTGATGCTTTTTGTTGGAAATTTCAGTCAGTGAGCTCATACTTTGAGCTCATTTTATAGTTAAAATGATTGAGACAACGCAATCTTCTGTCTTCGTTGTGCATGCATGTGTGTGCTCACCACACGCGATACATGTGTCACTATTCTGGCAGAGGCTACTGTTATTATAGTATTGTAATGAAAGGTCTGTTATTTAATGTTTGTGTAAAGGGCTATTTTAACTGTTGATGGGTAGTGCATCAGTAAAGTGAATATGGTATTGTGCTCTTGCTCTGTTTGAATAGGTGGAGAGAGTGGTTAACTGTATTACAATGGACAAGAGGCAGGGGAACTATGTGAGAATGCTATTCATCGACTACAGCTCGGCATTCAATACCATAGTCCCCTCCATACTCATAGCCAAGCTCAGGGACCTGGGCTTGAACTATGACCTCTGCCAGTGGGTCTTGGACTTCCTGACTGGCAGACCCCAGGTGGTGAGAGCAGGCAACTGCACCTCCTCATCCATCACCCTCAACATAGGGGCCCCCCAGGGCTGTGTTCTGAGTCCCCTCCTCTACTCCCTGTACACACACGACTGTGTGGCTCAGCGGAGTAGCAATACAATCATCAAATTTGCTGATGACACAGTGGTGGTGGGCCTGATCTCTGCCAACGACGAGAGGGCCTACCTGGAAGAGGTCAAGGTCCTGGCGGGATGGTGCCAGGAAAACAGCCTCTCCCTGAACGTCAGCAAAACAAAGGAGATGATTGTGGACTTCAGGAGGTCGGGGGTCAAGGACTACAGCCCCCTCAGCATCGACGGGGCACCGGTTGAGAGAGTCAACAGCTTTAAGTACCTCGGAGCCTACATATCCGAGGACTTGACATGGACCACACACATTGACAGTGTTGTGAAGAAGGCACGACAACGCCTCTACTTCCTCAGGCGCCTAAGGAAGTTCCAAGTCAGTCAGAAGATCCTTAAGAACTTCTACTCATGTACAATAGAGAGCATCTTGACCGGCAACATCACCTCCTGGTTTGGGAATAGCACTGCACAAGACCGAAGCAGACTACAAAGAGTGACACGTTCAGCCGAACGCACAATTGGAGGGGGGCTCCCCACCCTCCAGAACATTTACAACAAGCGTTGCAAGGGCAAGGCTAAGAGAATCATTAAAGACTCCAGTCACCCGAACAACTGCCTCTTTGAACTGCTGCGGTCAGGCAAGCGATACCGGAGTCTCAAGGCGAGCACAGAAAGACTCAGAAGAAGCTTCTATCCCCAGGCCATCAGGCTGCTAAACGAACAATGAACACTACACAACAACAACCACCAAACGCACATAGCACACACATCCACACGCACACACTCACTTTAAACAAACACACTGTAGCACCCACTCCACACACTTTATAGCACACACCCACTTTAAACAAACACACTGTAGCACCCACTCCCCACACTTTATATTTATTGATGAAGGATTGCACTACAACTCGTTCACCTTACTGTAAATTGTACCTAAATTGTACCTCATCCCATTTCTGCTTTGCACTATATAGTACTGTACATTAGTACACTGCATAGTATTGTATATTATATGGTAACTCAGAACATTGTACATATGTCTATACCGAACACTGTGACCTCATTTTCTTCTTCTAAATTACATGCTATACTATGTTATTTGATACTATCTTGTCTAGCACAGTCTATGGGGCGTAACAGTAAGAAGCATTTTGTATGAAAGTATTCTGTACTTCTGTATGACAACTATTAAAGAAACTTGAAACTATTATAATGTAAATAGAAAAATATGTTGTGCGCTTGCTTTTTTCTTTTTGAAGGTGGAGAGAGTAGCATTGCTAGTGCCACAACAGTTTTATTTGAGGTTCATAAGAGTACATTGTACTAAGCAATTGTTGGCTCATTAGTTTGTGATTCACATGCACTAAAATTCACCAGAATGCTGTCTTTGTAACAAACATTTTCCGGGTGGGGGACCCCCAGATCCCCCGCTTAAAAAGTGGCCTGATTGGGGCTATATTTCGCGCTATATCTCCCGGTATGAATTATTTCCCCAGTCCGGCCCTGTTGGCAAATAATTTTTTATGTTGATTTAGAATTCGAATGTCAACATTATGAACGAAGCTTCAAACTATTCGGTACAGCCCTAGCATGTTTTGATATTGTCAATTATCTCACTTTTACTAGGTGACTTTTGCTGTGACTAACTGAAATATGCCCCAAAAAAAGGAAAATGGACATTGCAAGAAAAGTAATAGACAGTTATGATATTACATTCTGCATAATTTGTGTGCAAAATATTGTGGTTCCCTGCTTTAGTCTGTTGACACATTTCTATACTAAAAATGCTTGTGTAGTCCTGTGTCATACCTAAATGTCATATAACTGAATTGTATAGAAACAACTCACCAAAAGTGACTATTGCACAACTGATTTGACAAAAAAAATCCACCAAGGGGGGGAAACCCCCCCTTCACCCCCACCCCCCACCCCCCTCCTCACCATACCTTGCCTTTTAGTGAAAGGACGCCACTGGCTTAACTCATTGGACGCCACGGACTTGAGCATCTTTTGTTCCTACCATGCCAACGCTCTAAGAGATAGGAATAAGTGGCTGTGTTTGCAGGGCTATAACAAAATTTTATATTATAGCTATGGATACAATACTATGGCCCATTTGATATCAACTATCTATCGTCCAATATGTGAAAAATAATAAATGTTTTCATCCATACGTTCGCATGTTATACCGTGGGGAATATAAGTATAGTTTTAGAGTGATCCTGTCTAATCCCAGAAAACGACGATATGTAGCAATAATGTGAATTTCACTATAAGCGTTGCCGTTTCTCGCCTGGACAGTGCTCCTATTTCCAAATCAAATGTATTAGGGCTGTCAGTTTATCACGTTAATTACATTAATTAATTACACAGCAAATTGAAATGAAATTGAAAGTTAATGAAAATTAACTCAAAATTAATTAAAAAAAATATATAAATTTTTTTTTTATTATTTTTTAATCTCATTCATTCCATGTTCGTAGAATACACATTTACAGACTTTCTTTTAATATGGTCCATTTGCATGTTCTTGGTATCTGATTCTAGGGACATCTATGGATCTCAGGGAATGCATTCCCAGTGTCAGAAATACTGTGTCTGTTACTAGGCTTGAGTAAATTGTAATGAACCAAATGAGAATATCAATTAAAAATGTTTAATCTTTGACTGTGAATAACACCATGCTAAAATTGACCAGACCTGAAAAATCTAAGCAAATGAATAAATGGAATATGATTAAACAGAAGGTTTTGTAGATACAGTACTGAATTCTGACATCCGGACACATGCCATTTGAAATATGATTATAGAATATAGAATATCAGGTCCAAAATGGTTATGCGATTAGAATGCGATTAATTAGATTACTTTTTTTAATTGCCTGACAGCACTAAAATGTATATAATAGGTATTATGTTTCATCATGAATGCATGAAGGGGGGGGTCGTTTTTTGATGCTTTGATTGTCACCAACGGCATGTTGTGGAGTAACGTTACACACGTTGCGATCAATGTGAAATCAATGTGGATCAAAGTAGGATTGATATCAATTAGTCCTTACCTTCACTAGGAGGTACCCCAAAAAGAATATTCCAATTGTCTAATCGCGAGTCCCAATATTGGTGTCCATCGTGTCAGATGCATCGGGGGCATTTGACGCTTCTCAATGCGATCGGGATAACCGCCCGACTCGCCTGACAAAGAAAACTGTGCCCGGAGACATTTGAACGTCACACAGGCCAAGATATAAGGTTTCAAAGGGTGCTCGATACTGCCACAGAGGAGGATGCAGCCGGTATTGCACTTTGGCGATCTCAGGATGATTCCCCATGTTAAAGGATAACTCCACTTTTTTTTTAAATTAGCTTATTTAACATCTTCCCTGGAGTTAGACAAGAAGATGCATACCTTTTTTGTCTCTGTGCGTGCATTTTAGCTTTGGGAATAGACGCTCTGTTAGCATAGCTTAGCTTCATCACTGGAAGTGGGGGAGGACAGTAGCCTTACAGTGCCTTACAGTGTATTGCAAGGTCTGACATTGACCAAACTTGATATGCATGACCTTGGTGGGCTCTAGGTCAACTCCTGAAAAGGGGGTCAATGTCAGACCTTGCAATCAAAAGTTAGGGGCGCACTGAAATTATGGCAAGGGTTATTAGCCCCCTAACTTTTGATTGCAAAGTCTGACATTGACCCCCTTTTCAGGAGTTGACCTAGAGCCCACCAAGGTCATGCATATCAAGTTTGGTCAATGTCAGACCTCCTACAGTAACGCATCGATGTTCTCATATACTGGCACGCAGCCAATAAGGTATTGATTGTTGTAGATAATAATTGTGGTATATCGTATATGTTAGTGACGTTCCGACCATGGGTTTTAATGAACTTTTAATAGTAATAGTATCTTTTGTATGCATTTGTATTTCATACAGATTTTACGATTTGGATGAGGTTGGATCAAGCTTCTTCATGAAAATCAGTTCAAGAAATCTGCTTGTGTTTTGCGTCGTGCCGGAGGACGTTCTTTATTAGTTGTCATACAAAAAACCGGCTCAGTGGCCTCGTGGGTAGAGTGTCCGCCCTGAGTTCGGGAGGCTGGGAGTTCAAGCCCCGGCCGAGTCATACCAAAGACTATTTAAAAATGGTACCCATAGCCTCCCTGCTTGACACTCAGCATCAAGGGTTGGTTTGGGGGAAAGTCCTTGCGACATACTAGCGTCATGTCCAAGGGGTGTACTTGTACATCAAGCTGCCTCACGCTACGGAAACAGGAGATAGGCTCCTGCCCCATGTGCCGTTACGGCTCGAGAACCATTGGTTCTCAAAGGCAAACTTCTTCTTCTTCATACAAAAATACAGAATACTTTTATATTAAATGTTTTTTCTGTTTTGCTCCTGAGAGTGCTAGATAAAAAATAGATAAAGTGTTAAAAAAAAATTCACACTATTGCTATATTTATTTATACATTTAGACCTGAAACGCCTGCTAATAATGCATTATATAGCCTGCATATACACACAAATGTGTTTCCCGGTTTCAATGGGTTAAATAAACGTTATTTTGAAAGCAAGCACTTTTGTCATCATTGTAGCAAAAAAGACAGGTCTAAAAGCCTTTATCGTATGTAGGGGTGCCCTGGAATATTTTATTGGACACAGGGGTGCCTTGGCAGCAGAAAGGTTGAGAACCCCTGCTATAGATAAAATGAATGTTGCAGCAGGCATGTATCCCCTCCCTACTTCCCATTTCCCCACGTGGAATGCACCTGATTGGATAAAAGACATGCTGGTGCTCTAGTGTGACACCTTGTGGCTGAATGTTATCTATCTATAGCACCAGCTAGCTGCTATAACCAGGAAATGCCCAAGAGAAAGTTGTATGTTTTAATCCATGCACAGAATCCCCCCCCCCCAGGTAATCTCTTAGTTACAACATGCATTTTTATGGTTCATACGTGACAAGGCTTTCATTTTGGGTAAATAGAGTTTGTTTGCTTTAAATAAATAATATAAATATTGTATTAAATATATAGCCCTATTAAATATACAGTAAAAAAGTAAGTAAAAGAGGAATATACAATATACAATACAATATACAATCTAAGTAGGCTACAGTAAGTAAAAATTACTCCTGTGAATGTGTTCAGCATGCGTGGGTCGATGTCCAGGGGTTCGACGGGGAAGGATAATGTGTTTTTTCCTTTATAAAATCACTGAATCTTTGTCCAAATGCAGTTTGTATTTCGATGATCGCATGCTGTAAATTCTCACAATTGATGTGGTTGTGTGCTTCTTTGAACTCTCTCATGGAGGGGAAGTGAGAGAACGAAACATCTCTGGAAAACATCGTCATGTTGCGCTCAAACACCAAAACATTCTCCAGCATCTGAAAGGCCATGCTTCCTTTTCCCTGGAGACTTTTGTTCAGCATGTTAAGCTCTTAAGGCTCGGGCAAAAATGGGGCTAGTTTATTCAAATGTTCCCCCATTGCATACCCAAAGTAATTTGCGATGTATTATACTTTATACTTTTCTCTTTTGAAAGGTAACATTCTGAAGTTTCTTACACAATAAAGAAAGATCACTTTGAGTGCTAATGAAATAGAGTAACAAATGTTTGAACACACTGAAGTAAAACTTTTGTGTACTCATATTTCTATTTACTGGTTGCCAAATGTCTGTTTTTAAGTTCCAGATGAGAGGTAGGAGCTGGAAAACATAATGGTTCCATAGCCTGTAGAACAGGTCCAAAGTTTATAAAAGTCTCATGGAAATAAAAAATTTTGTAATGTGTGTACCGGTAAAAATGGCAAAAATTATGTGCGTCTGCTCCAAACGAGAATGGGGCAGAAGAAGACTAACTTTGTTCTTTGTTTTGACTCGCAGTCGCACGTCTGAATGAATGGAAGTGGACAGCCATTTTGAATAATCACGCTGAATTATTGCGGTACACACATTACAAAACCCTTTGTTAAACACTCATTTTCTGTGGGGTTTTGTCGTGGATTTCGACTGGTCATAGAATGCTTAAGGTATACAGAATAGACACAAGCAGGGTGCGATCCACGGGGGGAGCTGGATGAGCCATGGCTCCCTTAGATCAGACCATGGCTCCCTTAGATCAGACATCAGCTCCCCTGAAAACATGATTTGTGAATCTTTGGGGGGTCTCTAAATTACTGAAAATAAATGCTACTTTTGCCATGCATTTCAAATTTTTCTGTAATTTTCTGTATCATCATCGTGTATAATAATAAACTTATGCTATTTTGGATGTATGATTAATGATTTGCGCACTAATTCACACACGTAATATGGCAACATGCATGCTATTCTTGCAATTACCATTTGGAGCGCGGCGGCGCTGCAGCCTGCACGCACGGCACAAATCAAACTTGACCCACGTTGTAACCTGTGGCTGTGACTTGTTGACAGTGATCGTTTTGACAGGTAAATAAGGTCACTCAGGAATGGATAATGTCTAAACGAAAAATGCAACAAGTAAGCCTAACCAATTTTGGTTTCACGAAGACAGTGAAGCAGTCAATCGACTTGACAGAGCAGCAGGAGGCGGGATCATCTACAGGCGACGTCGTTACAATTACACCTGCTGCTGGTGCTGCTCCGGTGGGGAGTGGGGACTATTATTGACAACGCCCGGTGACCGTGCCGGCGCCTGCGGTCGTATCAGAACACAGGATAGGATACTGTAGACAGTGTTGGATGATGATCTATCATCTATCTAACTAAATGGATACTTTTTTTTTATCATGGAATGTGCTGTGGAAGCCCAGACCGTCCAGACGGCCGGACCTCAACAAGTGAGTTGTCTAGTATTATGTGTTCTGTAGTTACTGAAACTGATTGAATATATGACAGGATTCAAGAGGTTTATTTGTCACATACATACATACACAAGGCCTACAGGCTACAGTAACGTCTGCGATCACAGTATCCTCCAACAGGATTTGTCTCACCCAAAGACCATGCTATGGTCCAACTTAGCTGAGTCAGTGCAAACAAAACGAAATCTTCAGTGTCTCTTCTAAAACACACAATCAGAATAATCCAGAGGGGTTTGGTTCCACTCACCCAAGCGCAACGCGTAAAGCGGGTAAAACGAGGCGCAGCTCCAAACGGGGAACAAGGTTCTCAACAGCGGTTCTCCACAGAAAGGTCCTGGAGAGAAAGTAGACCAGGAACAGCAACGGGGAAAAAGCAGGCAAATGCAGTTGTATTCCAGAACGACCCGACAACGATAGAAGGAAGGTCCAGGTATATAAAGCCCTCTGGGGCGCTAATCACAAACTATGACAGCTGCGTGATGAAAGTGGCAATCGCTCAAAAAGCGTGTGGCGGGGAATGCACCAATCAGCACCGTACCTCAGGAGAGCGTGTGGCGTGGAACGAACCAAACCTCACATGAGGTCCATAACAGTACATTGTACTAAGCAATTGTTGGCTCATTAGTTTGTGATTCACATGCACTAAAATTCACCAGAATGCAGGAAATTAAGTCTTTGTAACAAAAAATTTCCTGGTGGGGGACCCCCAGACCCCCCGCTTAAAAAGTGGCCTGATTGGGGCTATATTTCGCGCTATATCTCCCGGTATGAATTATTTCCCCAGTCCGGCCCTGCTTGCAGGATTTTCTGAGTATAATGAATGGCCGCAGTGTTTTGTATCAAGAGTCTTGTAGCAAGCATAAGCATGACTTCATGGGGAGAACTTATGAAATTACACTCACATTTCCCCCCTTTGTGCCATTCTTGGCACACACCTTGGTAATTTCAAACATCAACATCACCAAACTACAGTCTCAAGTACTAGGTAGAACAATAAATCAATCATCAATACATCATAATCACATACCTTGGTAATTTCAAACATCACCAAACTACAGTCTCAAGTACTAGGTAGAACAATAAATCAATCATCAATACATCATAATTTCATACTTGGCAGAAAGTAGCATGATAATTCTAAGCATTAATATCACTAAACCACAGTCTTAAGACACTATCCACATATGCAGGTAATTGTAAAATATCGTATTCTTAGGTAGAATAAAAGGAACAATCATAATAATAAAAAAAACAATCATGAAAGCAAATGAAAAAACGCGGTACTGTTAGCGTTGTTATCCTCCGGACAGTCGATCACCCCTTAGATGAGTAGGGGCGTCGGCATGCCACTTGTCGGAGAGAGGCGCTAATCTCACCCTCATCTCATCTTGATGAGCGATGCGTCATTTTGACGTTCGTGTCTCTTTGCAAATGTTCAATGTATCTTATGTGTGGTGAGAAGACTTACACACAATACTCAGAATCAGACCATGGATTCTATACTACCAGATGACAGGTGCCCCTAGTTGACAGGTGACTGTCTCTGGTGGTCGATGGATTCAGAATACAGTGTCCAGGTCTGGGTGGTCGAAGGTGGATTCATACACAGTGTCCAGGTGGAAAACATATTTCTCCAAGCTCTTCACCAGGCTGGAAAGATAGAATCACAAAAGACAAAAACCAGTATCTTGCAGAAAATCATGTCCTTATACAAACTTATTCAAAACAAACACATTTTGACAAAACTCTTTCAGTAGAGCGAGCATGAACAGATAACATGTGGCCTACATGTGACAAAAACAAAACAAACGTGAAGCTTGGTACATGTGACAAAACAAAACATGACGCTTGGCTGCTATAGGCCTCTTCGACACCACATTCCAATGAGTGAATGAATGAATGAAAACTTTATTTAACAGATTGCAGAATGGGTACAATACAGTACGGCTCAATACACACAATTGTTAAGGGGATGCAGACCTGAGAAAGACGTTTGTCTTGTTTACATCAGGGTCCCCCATTTTTTATTCATATAGACATTTATGACATACACAACATACATGACATTTATGGCATAAGGACATATAGGTATTTAGTACTGATACATTTGTGACATAAACGGTATTCAAATATACAGTACTGTTACCCCTAGATCCTGACAGAGTATATACATATGATGGGGAGGGGACTGTACAATAGGAGGGGGTGGGTGGGTGGGAGAGAAATATACATACGGCGGGGAGGGAATATATACATGCGGTGGGGAGGAGACTGTCTATTAGGAGGTGGTGGGGTTTTTGGGCATTTACGGTGCTCTTTAAGAGCGGTTTTGAATGTGGGTAGGGATTCACATTCCTTTACAGATTTGGGTAGGGCGTTCCACATTGATGTGGCATAATTGCGAAACGTGTTTAGTCCCTTGTTTGAGCCAAATCTGGGTTTGACATGATTTGTTGAGCTTCCTCTGGTGTAGTGGTTGTGGTATTCACTGACCTTTGGGAAGTATTTTGACATGTACATGGGTACCTTAGTCGTATAGTGTATCTTGTAGACCAGGCCCATTGCAAGTTGCTGTACTCTGTCGTCTACTCTAAGCCATCCTAGGTTGTCAAAGTGGGCAGGGGTGAGGTGGGTTCTGGGGGTAAGGTCAAGTAGTAGTCTGACCAGTTTGTTTTGTGATGTTTGTAATCTTGTTTTAAGCGCCTTTGAGGTGCTTTGGTACCATGAGGTGCACGCATAGTCGTAGTACCCTTGAATGAGTGCTCCTGCCAGAGTCTTCAGGATATTCTTGTTTACCAGAGAGGAGATCCGGTACAAGAATCTAGTTCGTTGGTTGACTTTTTTTATTACATTGGATGCCATTTTGTCACAGGAAAGATTTGCCTCTAGGATGGAACCCAGGTAGGTAATTTCATCTTTCCTTGTGACAATATTGTCACCCACTGTAACTGAGAAGCCGTCGGTCTTGCTGAGTTTGTTATTTGAACCGAAGAGAATGGACTCTGTTTTGCCCATGTGTAATGATAGTTTGTTATCAGCGAGCCATATGCAGATTTTGCCTAGTTCCGAGCTGAGGGTTTTTTCAACCTGCAACTTGTTCTTGTCAGAGACCAGCAGGGCTGAGTCGTCCGCAAACAGGAACAAGTTGCAGTCACAGGCTGTCGACATGTCATTTGCATAAATTAGGAAGAGTAGCGGTCCTAGTATGCTTCCTTGTGGAACACCACAGCTCACTGTGAGGGGGGGGGATAGAGTACCGTTTACCTCTACCATCTGTTCTCTCCCCTCCAGGTAGGATTGCATCCTGATAAACCAATTGCTTTTAGCTTGTCAATCAGAATGGAGTGATTGACAAAATCATCCCAATACCCTCAATACTCAATTTGCAAAAACATCTTCATTCTGACAGTAATAGACTCCAAACAAAGTTCAGTATATATATTGTCTGTAGTGTGTGTTTCAACTTGCCTTATCATTTGTAGAATCTCAGGTGGCAGGTCCCCCTCCCCTCCGCCATCCAATACCCCCGGGCCGGTCCAGTCCGATGGTTCTCTCTGTCGTCCCAGTTGGTCTTCTTCTTTCGCATTGTCCTTGGTTTGTTTCACAACTGAAACAGGCTAACTGTCTTTTCCTCTGATGAAGGAGGTTCGGTTAAAAGCCTGCTGGTGAATGGCAGCTTTGATTTCTAGAACTGTCTCTTAGATCTTTATCTTATAGATAGAGTAGCAGTCATCTTATTGTTGTTGAATAGAGTAGCAGTCGTCTTCTTGTTGTTGAATAGAGTAGCAGTCATCTTCTTGTTGTTGAATACAGTAGCAGTCATCTTGTTGTTGAATAGAGTAGCAGTCGTCTTCTTGTAGTTGAATAGAGTAGCAGTCGTCTTCTTGTAGTTGAATCTAGTAGCAGTCGTCTTCTTGTAGTTGAATACAGTAGCAGTCGTCTTCTTGTTGTTGAATAGAGTAGCAGTCATCTTCTTGTAGTTGAATACAGTAGAAGTCGTCTTCTTGTTGTCGAATAGAGTAGCAGTCATCTTCTTGTAGTTGAATAGAGTAGCAGTCGTCTTCTTGTTGTTGAATAGAGTAGCAGTCATCTTCTTGTAGTCGAATAGAGTAACAGTCATCTTCTCACTCCTTCGCACACAGAACTACATATCTGTTGCAAGGAGGCCGGAAGCTGTTGAATAGAGTCATGTCTACCAGGTGCAGGGAGTAGGGAGGTAGGATATTCGTAGCGGGTGTGGTTTGTACAGGCCAGGGGTCGTTGTTGGTGTGGTGGGGTAGATCCTACTTATGCATAAGGGTTTGGGTCATCGTCTATGGGTGGGCCCGAATCGTTGCTGGCGTTGAGGTTCAGGAATGGTATTTCCTCATTTAAGAGGATGTCATTGTCATGGTTGTTGTTACGGTCGTTGTTCCCGGCCCTCCTCCTTACCCGCTGCTCGTACTTGCGGGTCCTGTCGCTCTTTGGGGCCTAGCACTCAGAGGCTATGTGGCCTGCTTTATTACAGTTGAAACATTTACCATCATTCATGTTTTCCTTTCGTCAGGTCCCAGAGTTGGAGTGTTCTGATCTTCGTGGCAGGGCGAGGCTATCGTACAGGGAGCTTAGGTGGAGTTCCTGTCCCAGTTGCCCTCCCAGGGCCTCCACTGATCCCTGGGCCCGCTTCCGTAGATCCAGCCCTGCTGTGGTGTTGCCATCTCATGCGAGATGTTGAGCGGGCGTTTCCTGTTGGACTCGGGACTGGGCCTGATTAGGTTGTCATGGATCACAGTCTGTCTAGTTGCGTCGTCCTCTGCGGGCTCATATGGGTATGGTGTTGCGGACCTGTATGGCCGCATTCCCATTGTGTCTGGGGTTGTTGCAGGAAATGGCGACCAGAATTCAACTACAGAAGAAGGACAGAATGATAGAATGGTCCTCATCTGACTCCAAAATAGCCAGTAGAGAATAACGGTGTAGTCAGGACAAACAGAACTATAGTTCAACTCAAATGATTAATTGCTGCAGGGTTCAAAGAGGCGAATATAGCATTTACATACAGGGATTATTTCATATTAAAACATGCTGTACAAATGATTGTTGAGGTGTACATAATTAGAGCCCATTCACAGTGGCTTTCTCACATCAAACAAGTCTGTACAGAAAACAGTAGTCATGTTACGTCAATGAAATAGAATATACTTTTGCCATCACATGGTTAAACCTGGTCTAAGATACATTTACACTATATCACAACAAACAGTGATTCCATGGTCTACTTACGTAATGGCAAACAGCATATCTGGCGGAACAGTGGATCAGTAGTGGAGGCGCAGACCCGGGGGGGGGTCTGGCCTGCCTCTCTAACAATGCGTTCTGGTTTATATACTATGGCATCAACCAATCATAGTTCCACCAATCTCTTTTCTTGATTCTAAAAACAGGCGTTCTTCTGTTCTGGGGTTCCAATCAGGTGATCTTCTTCTCCTTCTATGGGCTGGTTTTCTCATACAGCACAGCGGGGGGTCTGCCTGTGGCCCCCTTTGTGCAAGTCAGGGAGAGGATCATTTTCTCCCCTCTGGATGAATCAGACATTTTAACCTTCCTTGTATATTATTTGATTTTCCTATATCCATGGTTCGTGCAATGAATTATAGATAACTAGTATCAACCCAGTACAGTCGTTGCTTCTAGGTTAATACCAAATAGTCCATAGGAGTTAGCACCAATCCTGTATTTGCCAGCCTGAACTTTTGTAATATAACTGTGATAAATATACCAGGATTCTTAATATCTATATAGATGTTTTCTTGGTTTTCTTTATAGAGTTGTCAATCCAATCTAAGCAGTGGTGCAGTCGTGGTCACACCCGGTTACACGCCGTGTTACCAGATCACTGAGGCAGAAGTACGCGCGATCGCGCACGGATGTGTACTCGCGTGTACGCGCACACAAAAATGCGCTGTATCCATTCGTTGTGACTAAGTACCCGGCCACCGTTTTACATAACAAAAAGCGCAGGTAGACTAAGTGTCTGGGTGTTGGCTATCTGAATGCATCTCCCCCTTCATTCTGTGTGACACAGGCAGTGGAGGTGAATACTAATGTGGCTCGGAATTCGTGATGGGGGTCTACCTGCTTATGATATTGAATCAAGCGTCTGTGCTGCGCGCCAGCTTTCCACGCGCACATTCACACAAATAGAGAGCAAGAAGAGCTTGTATGATAGAAAGATTGCACTTGCGTATATGCGCTTGTGTGTGTGTGTGTGTGTGTGTGCGTGTGTGTGTGCGTGCGTGTGTGTGTATAAATCAGTTCTGTGCGCATGCACGTATCCGCGCGCGCGTGCACGTGGCGTGTTACCAGTTCCCATATTACGACTGCACCACTGAATCTAAGCCAATCAAGTATCATGCTTTTTCATTTCACTTTGAAACATGTCCTATTGATTAATGATCTTTATTCCTGTCTTATACTTATCAGAGCCAGTATCTGCTCAGCTGTCTCTGCTGACATTTGCTAACAGTTGGGTGTGACTTTTTTAGTCCCTTTGTTCTGGTGTACTGAGTAGTTAGTGGGGGTTTGTTGACTGTCTCTGCTGTTATCTGATGCAACTGTCTCTAGAATGGTTCCTTATTTAGCACTGAAAACCACTCTGCTGCTAAAAAGTACACCAGGCTTTTGCATATAGTTTCTATACACAGACATATTGGTTATGAAATACCAGTCAATGGTACCACACGACCAGAATTCAACTACAGTTGAACTCCTCTCAGTGTAACCAATAATCAAGCGGGAATGAAATGGCGACCAGAATTCAACTACAGTTGAACTCCTCTCAGTGTAACCAATAAGCAAGCGGGAATGAAATGGCGACCAGAATTCAACTACAGTTGAACGCCTCTCAGTGTTTTTTTGTTTTGTTTTTTTTAATCACCCCCGCGGTGGCTCCACTGTTCTAGAGAACCACAGTATGGCTGCTTGCAGCGTTCTAAAGAACCACAGTATGGCTGCTTGCAGCGTTCTAGAGAACCACAGTATTGCTGCTTGTTGCAGCGTTCGTCTAGAGAACCACAGTATGGCTGCTTGTTGCAGCGTTCTTCTAGAGAACCACAGTATTGCTGCTTGTTGCAGCGTTCTTCTAGAGAACCACAGTATTGCTGCTTGTTGCAGTGTTCTTCTAGAGAACCACAGTATTGCTGCTTGCTGCTTGTTGTAAATGGCTGAGTCGTATATAGAACCAAGAATCATGACTCACACATGCACTGGACTCCTGGACATAACAGTAACTGAAGGCTAAATACACAGACCCCTTTTCAACACAAAGTCAAGTTTAACACCTAGCCCAACAAGGAGCGGTATAATCTAGATAATAATAATATCAACAAGAATAATATGAACACAAATTGCTAGGAGGGAAAAACTATTTAGTTAAGCATTCAAAACAAATATGACTATTATAGTTGTGATAAAAGGAACACGTTATAATACATTTCCAGAAGATAAATAGTTCAAATGATGTATTTAACCTTTATTTTACCAGGTAGTCACTTGAGATCAAGTGATCAACTTTTTCGAGCAAGACCTGAAATGTATATATGGGTCTATTATCAGGCTAAAACACAGCATCAGATATAAGTCTATTATCAGGCTAAAATACAGCATCAGATATGGATCTATTATATTTCAGATAATTTCCCCAATGCTAAAATCTGATACCTGATACCATATTATTTATCTCTAATGGAGATAAATGTATCATATATCTCAAACACTTTTGTCCAATGACCCCAAACTGTCTAAGTCTAAACTGTTCAGTAATAGCGGTGGATCAGATCAGTACTCGATATGGGTGGCTCTGCATGGACATAACTAACCCTAACTCTAACCATAACCATAGACACAACTCTAACCCTAACCATAGACACAGTCGTCCAGAGGGAATAAAGGCACATCTGGCAGTTCTTTCTGTATAAATAAGACAATAAGTTAGTAACTAGCTGAAAGACTATAGGGGCTTTCCCTATGTGATGTCTCACACACACACACACACACACACACACACACACACACACACACACACACACACACACACACACACACACACACACACACACACACACACACACACACACACACACACACACACACACACACACACACACACACACACACACACACACACACATACACACACTAACTACTGAAGTAAATATCAAAGTAGTTGTGACTACACACACATGCACACACACACACGCACACAGAATGAAATATTCAGACGGCTCCTCTCCTGCTTATCCCTGATTGTTGTGACGTTTTCGTGAAATGCCGGGAGGACGCTGGCCCGTCCCGCCGGTGCAGACAGACGAATACCCTCAGACTCTCTCACTGTCCTGGCGTGGCTATAGTAGAGCGATGCGAGGGGGTGCGACCCCGGTAAGAGACTGTCGGCACCGGACAGAAAGCGGTCAGCGTCCCACTTCAGACACCAAAGAATGTTGTGGATTTCGGCTGGTCATAGAATGCTTAAGGCATACAGAATAGACACAAGATAGGCCTGATGAGCGTGTGTAAATGTCAGACCACAACAGGTTCTCGCCCGGCATTAAAGCAAACAGTAACATGGTCAGACAAGAATCAAGTAATCAAATCAAGCAAGGAGATAAGGTTCTGAATACTTACGTTGGTTTATTTGAACAAAAAAGGTTTACATCCATGGAGGACTCTGTTTGGCAGAGTGTAATCAAGGTACATGAACACAGGTTTGCCAGAGCGAAAGCAAAGACAAAAGCTAAGTGTATTAGTTTATAAACACACGGAATAGAGATGTATCATTGGTTCGTTTAATTTTTGGGAGGATCGTTCGGATTGGGTCAAGTTTTATATGGGTATCCGGAAGACAGAAGACAGGTTTCTGAAGTGACATGAATCGTGAAACTCTCCCAGGAACATGCTGACCTTGGATGTTGCAACCTTGCAGGATTTTCTGAGTATAATGAATGGCCGCAGTGTTTTGTATCAAGAGTCTTGTAGCAAGCATAAGCATGACTTCATGGGGAGAACTTATGAAATTACACTCACAATTTTTATAAACTTGTACTACATAAGACTTCAGGCTATGGAACCATTATGTTTTCCAGCTCCTACCTCTCAGCTGGAACCCAAAAACAGGCATCTGGCAGCAAGTCAACACAAAAGTAAGGAGAACATATTTTATTTCAGTGTGTTCAAACCTCTGTTTCTCTAATACATTAGCACTCAAAGTGATTTTTCTTTATTGTGTAAGAAACTTCAGAATGTTACCTTTCAAAATAGACCATCTCATGCATGTGCTGTAAGTATACAGTATAATATTTAGTTTTATGCAAAATGTGGGGTAAGCTTAAGGTTGATGTTAAGGTTATGGGATGTTATCATAACCCAGGAATACACTCTTTGAGTTAGTCTAAGAGACACAGTTGTGGTTAGTCTAAAAGAAACATTATGCTTTCAGTTTATGTGAGAAGCATGCAGCTGCAGAGCCAGCGGCGCTCTCAGGGCCGCGCTCTGACGGCCGCTCTGTGAGGGCCGCTCAGCAGCGCCACCCACCCAATGGCTGAATTGCCAATGGCTGAATTGGAGTATTGCACTGTGCGGGCACAGCTGTGAGATCCGCGTGAGGCCAGATATCTTGAATGAATGCGTTTATTTATTTCGAACATAAATTGAAAATAAATAATAAAAAACTAGACAATTCCTCAAAACCACTCTCAAAGAACACCTACGGGAGACTGCAATTCGAAACTGGCCCCTGTAAATGTCCTAACCCAACCCCCTCCAATGTACAGTAAATGACCAAGTATGGTTTTGTCAATATTCCAATGTACAGTTTTGCTTGTACAGTTGTACAGTGTCCCCCACGCACCCACCCCTCCTACCCAACGCACTTGGTGAATGTGCGAGGGGCCAGAGAATAGCCGAATGGCAGCCTCTGGTATTCGTACGCTACACCCTGAAAAAGGAAGCGAAGGAATTTCCTGTGAGGAGGGAAGATCGGGATGTGAAAGTACGCATCCTTCAGGTCTATGGAGGTGAACCAGTCTCCCACTCTGACAGAGCTTATCAGGTGTTTGACGGTCAACATCCTGAACCGCCTCGCCACGATCAGCAGATTGAACGCAGACAGATCCAGAATAGGTCTGACACCTCCCGATTTCTTGGGCACCAGAAAATACCGGGAGTAAACGCCACGCATCACGTCCTCCTTTGGGACCACGACGATGGCTTGCTTCGCTAACAGAGATTGGATCTCGTCGGCCAGAGCTGTCACTGCTGCTGACCCTGACAACAGGGTCTGTACTAAACCTGAAAACGGAGGGTGGGGTTGTGCAAACTGCAACACAAGTCCCCGCCTCAGCGTTCTCTCCAACCACCTCGACATATGGCACTGCTGTAGCCATATGTGATGATAATCCCAAAGCGCACCTGCCTCCACTTGGCGCTGGTACGCCAGGAACCGTAGATAGGCGGCCCTGTCCCACCCGCTGTGCGTTGCCAACCCTGGACTCGCCAACCGTGCGAGCAGGGCGTCACGCGGAGCCTGGATATCGCACCCTGACACTACCAACGAGGCAATCGCACCCAAGGGGGGACCCCGACAGAAAGGGGTCTACCAGATGGCGCCGCAACGAACGGCTGCCTGTCTGTGCGCTCCGTCGAGACTGTGCTTACTTTTGTTAATATTTATAGTTTTTAGAGTTTTGTTTGTACCAACTGTTGTTGCATCTAATGTGTATGACCGTCAGTCACTCATAGACATTGGATTACGGGAAACTTACCAACTGGATTACTCACTGGACCAGCTTTCCGAACCGCAACAATGGCCTGAAGAAATTCTCCGGAGATTAGGACCAGATCCTTTGTTCCTTGATCCCAGGAACAGAGGACCCAGACGGCGAGGAAAGAGAGCTGGAGTCCGTAACAGGCTGAGAACCAGGCGGCACAGGACACCACTACCCAGTATATTGCTAGCCAATGTACAATCAATTGACAATAAACTGGATGACATCCGAGCAAGGATTCAATATCAAAGAGACGTTAGGGACTGCAACGTTCTCTGCTTCACCGAAACGTGGCTCACACCGGAGGTTCCAGACCACGCAATTCAACCGGCCGATCACTTCTTTATCCATCGCAAGGATCGGACATCAGAGTCCGGTAAACAACGTGGAGGAGGTATTGCCTTCATGTTTAACAAAAATTGGAGCGATCCAACTAACGTGAAGGAATTATCCAACCACTGCTCCCCAGACCTGGAATATATAACCATCAAGTGTCGTCCTTTCTTCCTCCCGAGGGAGTTAACGGCGATCATCCTGATCGGAGTGTATATTCCACCACAAGCCAGCAACAACGCCGCGCTCTCCAGACTCCACGACGAGGTAAATAGAATACAAGTGGCGAACGTTAACGCCGCCATTTTGGTGCTGGGAGATTTCAATAGCGCCAATCTGAGAAAGGTATTGCCTGACTTCTATCAGCATGTGACTTGCAACACCAGAGGCGGTAACATCCTAGATCACTGTTACACGCAATTTAAAGGTGGCTACAAGGCTCATTCTGATAGTGGCTTTGGTAAATCAGATCACGCGTCAATCTTTCTTTCACCAAAGTACAAACAGAGAATTAAAAGTACTCCTGTAGTCTCGCGAGAGGTGCAGAAATGGGATTTGACGTCAGAGGAGACCCTCCGGTCTGTGTTTCACTGCACAGACTGGAATGTGTTCCGCGACACAGATAACATTAATGTCTACACGGAAACAGTGCTGGACTATGTTTGTACTAGGGTGGAAGAAACAATCCCCACTACCAAAATGAAAGTTTACCCAAATCAAAAACCCTGGGTAGACAAATCCGTCCGTGAAGCTCTGAGAGAGCGCACCAAAGCATACAACGACGGCCTAGTGGCAGGCAACATGAATGACCACAAGGTGGCGCGATACAACGTAAGGAGGACAGTGTCAGAGGCCAAACGGCGCTACAGGGATAAAATTGAACTCCAGTTTGAACAAGCTGACTCTAGAGCTATGTGGCAGGGGCTCAAAACGATGACAGACTACAAAGGCGCCTCCCTCAAACTGAACAGTGACATCTCCTTAGCAAATGACCTCAATACCTTCTATGCAAGGTTTGATGCTGGTAATAACAACACCAGCTCACAAGCCACGGCAATGGGGGGGGGGGGGGTCGGCTGCTGATGGAGGCGCAGTGTTCAGGGTAACAGAGCATGAGGTGAGGCGGACCTTTAAAAAAGTGAATATCAGGAAGGCAGCAGGTCCGGACGGCATCCCCGGCCGCGTCCTAAAAGTCTGTGCCGACCAACTGGCCCCAGTATTCACTGACATATTTAACCTGTCCTTAGAACAGGCTGTCATCCCCACCTGCCTGAAGAAGTCCACTATTATCCCTGTACCCAAAAAATCCAAGCCTGCTTGCCTCAACGACTACCGCCCTGTAGCTCTCACCTCCATAGCCATGAAGTGCTTTGAGAAGCTAGTAAAGGGCTACATCTGCTCCTCCCTCCCCATCAACATGGACCCCCTGCAATTTGCATACCGCCCCAACAGGTCCACGGAGGACGCCATAGCCCATGTGCTGCACACAGCAGCATCACACCTGGACAAGAGGCAGGGGAACTATGTGAGAATGCTATTCATCGACTACAGCTCGGCATTCAATACCATAGTCCCCTCCATACTCATAGCCAAGCTCAGGGACCTGGGCTTGGGCTATGACCTCTGCCAGTGGGTCTTGGACTTCCTGACTGGCAGACCCCAGGCGGTGAGAGCAGGCAACTGCACCTCCTCATCCATCACCCTCAACATAGGGGCCCCCCAGGGCTGTGTTCTGAGTCCCCTCCTCTACTCCCTGTACACACACGACTGTGTGGCTCAGCGGAGTAGCAATACAATCATCAAATTTGCTGACGACACAGTGGTGGTGGGCCTGATCTCTGCCAACGACGAGAGGGCCTACCTGGAAGAGGTCAAGGTCCTGGCGGGATGGTGCCAGGAAAACAGCCTCTCCCTGAACGTCAGCAAAACAAAGGAGATGATTGTGGACTTCAGGAGGTCGGGGGTCAAGGACTACAGCCCCCTCAGCATCGACGGGGCACCGGTTGAGAGAGTCAACAGCTTTAAGTACCTCGGAGCCTACATATCCGAGGACTTGACATGGACCACACACATTGACAGTGTTGTGAAGAAGGCACGACAACGCCTCTACTTCCTCAGGCGCCTAAGGAAGTTCCAAGTCAGTCAGAAGATCCTTAAGAACTTCTACTCATGTACAATAGAGAGCATCTTGAGTGGCAACATCACCTCCTGGTTTGGGAATAGCACTGCACAAGACCGAAGCAGACTACAAAGAGTGACACGTTCAGCCGAACGCACAATTGGAGGGGGGCTCCCCACCCTCCAGAACATTTACATCAAGCGTTGCAAGGGCAAGGCTAAGAGAATCATTAAAGACTCCAGTCACCCGAACAACTGCCTCTTTGAACTGCTGCGGTCAGGCAAGCGATACCGGAGTCTCAAGGCGAGCACAGAAAGACTCAGAAGAAGCTTCTATCCCCAGGCCATCAGGCTGCTAAACGAACAATGAATGAACACTACACAACAACAACCACCAAACGCACATAGCACACACATCCACACGCACACACTCACTTTAAACAAACACACTGTAGCACCCACTCCACACACTTTATAGCACACACCCACTTTAAACAAACACACTGTAGCACCCACTCCCCACACTTTATATTTATGGATGAAGGATTGCACTACAACTCGTACACCTTACTGTAAATTGTACCTAAAATTGTACCTCATCCCATTTCTGCTTTGCACTAGATAGTACTGTACATTAGTACACTGCATAGTATTGTATATTATATGGTAACTCAGAACATTGTACATATGTCTATACCGAACACTGTGACCTCATTTTTCTTCTTCTAAATTACATGCTATATTATGTTATTATGTTATTTGATACTATCTTGTCTAGCACAGTCTCTGGAGCGTAACAGTAAGAAGCATTTTGTATGAAAGTATTCTGTACTTCTGTATGACAACTATTAAAGAACTTGAACTTGAACTTGATACGGGGGAAGCTGACATCACACTGGGTGACAAAAGCTCCCCCACTGAACACCTCCCCGGCATGGATTGCTGAGGATCTGTTCTACAGCTGGACATGCAAGGCATGTGGTCCCCACACTGCCCGATGGGGTTGGTTCCTACACACCGTAGCCCTGCAGTGATATTACTACCACCCAAATCACGCGTGCCTGACTGACCACCGCCGGTCTTCCAGCCGTGGGAGGCACTAACGTGATACCCGGCCTGGCGAGGGCGGGGCTGGGGGAACTCACGCTGCAACCCCCTGGGCCTCAAGTTCCCCCCCTGACAACCTTCGTCGTTGACAGACACAACACCAGGCTCACCAAACACAGACGCAGAACGTGTGGCGTGGGAGCCGCTTGACAGCACAGCATTCTCATAGGCAGACCCAGGCCTAGCCAGCAACTGGGTGTCAGCCCCTGTCCCCATGAGAAGCGAAACTTGGGGCCGATTGCGCCTCGTTGAAGGCATGCGGCCCGCAGCCAAATGGGACAAATCAGAGCCCGTATCCCACTGGTGTTGGAGGGGGGAGTGACCGGAGAGCGAGCTAGACACAGCTAGACGGCGACGTTTTTTTAGTGCGTGCTCATCTAATGTAGCCGATCCCTCGGCCGCCAAGGCTGTCGGCCTTGTGATCACCTGTTGTCTTTGTGTCCAGGGTACCTCAGGCGAGGGAAACATGGCCGCTGGTCGGGGGCCTCGCCACAGTTGCTGGCGAGGCCGCACCCTCACCTCTGGCTGCGTGGTGCGAGGCGGTGTGGGGCCTAGGTCAAATACCGCCCGCGCTCCTGCGGTAAGACCAAAGAATCCCTCTGCGGAGAGGGGAGCCCTGAGGAGGAGAGGCCTTTTTTCCTCCTCAAAGGAAGACTGCTCCAACCAAAGATGTCTGTGAACAAGCGTTGACAGCATCCTAGCGATTATAGCTTGCGACTGAGTTAAAAGCTGTATAACCCCAAAAACACGCGCAATGTTTTCGACGTCGGCTGGCCCTAGGGCCCCACTACCCGACACCATTGTGGACAGACAAGTAGTCAACTGAGCAATGACACTGGTCGCCGCTAAATTCCGTCCTGCGGTGGTATAAACTTCATCAGCCCATACAGCCACCTGCCGGGCCGACTCGCCCTCTGGTGTCGGCTTCCGGTTGGGACACCGTTCAACCATGCCAGGGCAAAGGACCGATGCTACCTGGCCCTCAAGCCACGGCACACCTGTAAAGGGTAAATAAGCCTCAGCAAAACCCCCCACATTAGACACAGATTGACCTTCAGCAATGAAACAGTTAAGAGGAGGGAAGAGTGGCGACAGCCCACGGCGGGGAACAAAGGAACGGCGTCCCAGCATCGTAGCATTAGCCGCACGCTCCAGGATAGCTGGGAAAACATCCAAAACAGAGTCATGACGACCATGTTTACCCAAACATCCTGCTCCTCGCGCCAATACATAACTCTGCTGTCTCACGGGACAACGAGCAGTATCACTCATGCTAGTATCAATGCCTGTTAGCGCAGGCCCTACCTGTGCATGACGTAGCTCGACTGCTAACCATCGCGCGACGTCCCTCGATCCGCTGTCACGAGATGAGGAAACCCCAGGACAGGCCCGATGCACTGTTAGGATGTGCCGAGAAGATTCCAGGGGCTGGTGATCCTCTGGCGAAAACCCAACATTGTGTAATTTCTCCCTGCGTTTCATAACAGCTAGTTCACGGAGTGCACTGCTACTTCCGTGTTGGAAACAAAAAAGATAAATGTTCAGTTGCTATCGCTATCAGCTCTATCTTTATTCTTTCAAAATGTTCAGTTGCTATTGCATGCACTCATCTGTGTTTCACTACACACTTGAGTGCATGCTTACCAACTGTTAGTCTGCAACACTACTATCACCTAAGTTCCCCCCTTGAATGGCCCTTCTAAGGTTTCTCTCCTTCACACTGCCTGTGGAGCATTTTTCCCTATTGTTAGGTTTTAGTGAGTTTTTCCTTACCTTCGCATGGGGTATGTCTGTGAGTGCTTGCATTCTTTCATTTATTTGCATTTATTTTAAATTTGTTGGACCTTATGGTGTTCTTGTTCTGTTCTTGACTTATTGTTATGTTTCTTCTTGACTTGTTTAAAGAAGACGTGTACGGCCCATGGGGACATTAACGTGTGTTGTCGGGCCTTACAAATAAATTTTATTTGATTTGATTTAGAGTGTGACCAGGTCCGGCGTCATATAGTGGGACGCGGGGGCGTGGCCTGGTCACGTGCATGTGAGTGCATTTGTTTGTTCGTGAGCACATTATGTGCTAGGAGATAAGAGATATCTCATAATGGTGAAGAGCGAGACGCGATTGGCCAGTATGATAATATAACTATCCTACATGTCTGTGATCAGTAGATAGAACTATCCTACATGTCTGTGATCAGTACATAGAACTATCCTACATGTCTGTGGTCAGTACATAGAGCTATCCTACATATCTGTGATCAGTACATAAAACTATCCTACATATCTGTGGTCATCAGTACATATAATGTGTACCTTTTCTAATACATCTCAGACCAAAACCCTGCTTAGACTAGTGTGAGTGAAACCCTGCTCAGAGACATTGGTGTTGGATTATTCCTGATTCTTGGACGATTAGTCAGTTAGCTGGAGTGGTGTGTGTGTGTGTGTGTGTCAGAGAGAATTAGAAAATCAGAGGGGTACACATCACACTACACAGTGGCTGAAAGGCCCTGGAATTGGGGGTTGATACCAGCCAGTTAAGGGGAAGGGATGATGAGGTGGTCATGATGTCAGAGACCTTATTGGGCCGTCTTTACGACCAAATTCAGTCGGGACCTCGGTTTAACGTCTCATCCGAAGAATGACACTCAGCTCTACGGTGTCCCTATCACCATAACAGGGGCATTGTTACTATCTAGAGGACAGAGTGCCCCCTGCTGGACAACACCACCAGGTCCAGAGGACAGAGTGTTCCCTGCTGGATAACAACACCACCAGGTCGAGAGGACAGAGTGTTCCCTTCTGGATAACAACACCACCAGGTCCAGAGGACAGAGTGTTCCCTGCTGGATAACAACACCACCAGGTCGAGAGGACAGAGTGTTCCCTTCTGGATAACAACACCACCAGGTCCAGAGGACAGAGTGCTCCCTGCTGGACAACAACACCACCGGGTCCAGAGGACAGAGTGCTCCCTGCTGGACAACAACACCACCAGGTCCAGAGGACAGAGTGCTCCCTGCTGGACAACAACACCACCAGGTCCAGAGGACAGAGTGCTCCCTGCTGGACAACAATACCACCAGGTCCAGAGGACAGAGTGCTCCCTGCTGGACAACAACACCACCAGGTCCAGAGGACAGAGTACTCCCTGCTGGACAACAACACCACCAGGTCCAGAGGACCGAGTGCAACACCACTTTCCCACAATGGCCTTGACCGGGCCCTGAAACGGTGATCTTCCGACCATGAGTGTGGAGAGTGTGGATGTTTCATGCATTTCATTAGTCTTGCCTCCTTCCGTGAGGACCCTGTCCGCCCGGTAGCATGTTAGCTCATCGAGCTGGATGGTGGAGTCCGGGATGCTGTCGTTAAGCCACAATTCCGTAAAACCGAAAGCACAACACTCTCTCGCCGCCTGTTGAGTAGGATAGATGGTATAGCTGGCTTGTTTGAGTTAGCCGCTAGCCTAGCTCAGATACCTCCACGCTTGCCCCTGCTTCTGCTTCCTCTCGCACCGCCTGCGGCGCGTCCTCAGCGGGCACGGCTCAGTGGTGTGGGTGGTGTAGTGGTGGGCTGCCGGAAATACAAAATCCCTAGGTCGCACTTCTATAGATATTTGCAACTCCGGAGCTTTGTAACTTCAAACTCTGATTGCTACCCATTGTGTCCTTCTGCCTCTCTCTTAGACTCAATCTTGAACTGTAAACAGATCCAGAAACAAACTATAAGCAGAATCTACGAATTACTTAATAGAAGCAACTTGACACCTCTAGATCTCCTTAGGGGCAGATGGGAGACAGACTTAGATGAGCCAATCACAGAAGACACATGGGACAAAATAATACAGGGGATTTTCTCTCCCTACATATGCCTTAAACATGCTGTTATTCAATTTAAAATTGTACACCGACTGCATTGGTCTAAAGACAGGCTCTCTAAAATATATCCCGACATAGCGACCTATAGCGACTATGGACTGTAGGACTATGACCTATAGCGACTATGCGACCGATGCAGACAGGCTCCAGCCACTCTGCTCCACATGTTCTGGACGTGCCCAAAGTTGCATACCTATTGGCAGGCCATCTTTGACACCTTCTCTAAGATATTTGGAAAGGTAGTAGAGCCATCTCCATATATTGCAATATTCGGAGTGGCCCCAACAGACATCCACTTTAGATGGTGGGAATCTAGAATGTTGGCCTTCTGTTCACTCTTGGCCAGAAGGCTAATACTGTTCAAATGGAAAGACCCAGGTCCACCTGTGTACGGCCACTGGATGAGAGAGGTCATGTATCATATTAAACTGGAGAAGATCAGGTATACTGTCAGAGGTTGTACCGAAAAATTCCACAATATATGGGATCCTTTCCTAACTTTCTTTGAGGGTATGGAAGCGGATAATGTGACAGAGGCAATCTGACTGGCCTTCCCCGTCTCTCAGCTTGTTATTCTTTTATTCTTTTATGTTCGTACTTTTCTTTTTCTCTATCTAATACAAGAGATGCACATGTCACAACTATCTGGTAATTTGAAAGATAAAAAGAAAAACAATGATGAATAAATGCTATTTTATGATATTTTGTAATGATTGTGTCTGGTATAGGGGTGGGGGGAGGGGAGGGAGGGAGGGCATTACTTTGCTTTTCTTTTCTTTTGGCCCATGTGGGACCACCTGTGAAAAACACAATCTTCAAATAAAAAAACCTTGTTTAAAAAAAGAAAAGGCAGACACTTTAGGAAGATTAACTCGACCAGGGCTGAGCAGTGTTTACGTACCACCACAGTGTCTTGACACCAAGCATCTCTGATGTAAACACAGACCCCACCAAGCATCTCTGATGTAAACACAGACCCCACCAAGCATCTCTGATGTAAACACAGACCCCGCTAAGCATCTCTGATGTAAACACAGACCCCGCCAAGCATCTCTGATGTAAACACAGACCCCACCAAGCATCTCTGATGTAAACACAGACCCCACCAAGCATCTCTGATGTAAACACAGACCCCGCCAAGCATCTCTGATGTAAACACAGACCCCACCAAGCATCTCTGATGTAAACACAGACCCCACCAAGCATCTCTGATGTAAACACAGACCCCACCAAGCATCTCTGATGTAAACACAGACCCCGCCAAGCATCTCTGATGTAAACACAGACCCCACCAAGCATCTCTGATGTAAACACAGACCCCACCAAGCATCTCTGATGTAAACACAGACCCCACCAAGCATCTCTGATGTAAACACAGACCCCGCCAAGCATCTCTGATGTAAACACAGACCCCACCAAGCATCTCTGATGTAAACACAGACCCCACCAAGCATCTCTGATGTAAACACAGACCCCGCCGCCGCAGGTCTTACCTCCTTCCGTGAGGACCCTGTCCGCCCGGTAGCATGTTAGCTCATGTTTGACTCTTTCAACAGTTTCCTAAAGGCGAAAAACAACACTCTCTCGCCGCCTGCTGTGTCGGTGTATGTGGTCCCGTTTATTGTCCAGGGAGCATACGTTAGCGAGTAGGATAGATGGTATAGCTGGCTTGTTTGGGTTAGCCGCTAGCCTAGCGTGGATACCTCCACGCTTTCCCCTGTTTCTGCTTCCTCTTGCACCGCCTGCGGTGCGTCCTCAGCGGGCACGGCTCAATGGTGGGGGGTGGTGTAGTGGTGGGCTGCCGGAGTAGTCCAACATGCTCCTCAACATGCGCCAGATTTAATTCACTACAATATACCGTACAACTTTTCCAAGAAAAAATACAGTTCAAAACATCAAAATAACATGGCAGTCAATATTACATAACAGGCAATATTTTACACACCAAACATGACCCCTGCAAATCTTTTCAATTTCAGTTTGGAGACAGGCTTGGTCATAGCGTCTGCAACCATGTCGTCTGTAGGACAGTAAACGGAGTGTCATCCTTTCTTCTCTGATGACAGATCTAATGAAGTGATATTTTATATCCACATGTTTACACCTCTGTCGGCACACAGGGTTTCTGGCAAGTGCAATGGTTCCCTGGTTGTCTTCATAAACAACAGTTTTCTTATATACATAGGTATCCATTCCTTCGAGCAGTTGTTCTAGATAAATGTGACTTGCTCTTACAAAATCAGTCACATTGACCCGAAAACACATTTTGAGATGTATACACAAATGGAAAGAGGAGAATGTTAGCTTTCCAATGATACCAATATCACCTTTCTATCCAAATATAAAGCAAGTTATTACAATAGTTAGTTACTACATATCGGATGTCAGCAAAACCTTATTGTGGAGAAAAAAGCCTTCAAAGTTTTCAGTTAATTAATTAGAATAAATGTATTTAATTAAAAAAAATAACGTTTTTTTTTTTTCTTTTTTTTTTTTACTCACACACCTGGCCCGAGGGACATAATGTCTGGGACATGTAAGTAGATCTCAAAGTAATATCCTGCAGGGACCCTCAATGAAATCTGAGAACACACACTTAACGTTAGATCATAGTAATTTTCAACGCCTTGGCCCGAGACAACAAACACCATGCTATTTTTCAACACGGCATCAAGGATATCAATGACGTTATGCTGCCACCCTCAGTTTACAAAAAGTAACAGCAGTCACGTTAACAAAACTATAAGCTAAACTAACCTAAACATTTCACATAACTGTACCTGTGAATGGGACACACACAACCAGCTGGTCAAACAATACAGTCGGTCGGTCGCTCCAGCTTGCATCAAGCTACTGAACAGAAAAATGCACATTAGCAACTAGCAACATGTGCATAAAAGCAGCGTGCACTTCCGTCACCTCTCAGTCAGTAATAAAGGTATTTACACAAATTATCAGCGAACTAATTGTGGTCTACATAAGTTACAGTGAGTCATAAAATTATACTGATGACTTTTCCACACTGTGATCACTTAAATTATAGTATTAACAGTTTTTCTATACGGAGCGAGGAGCAGAGCATCTTACTCACAGCTGAAGACATCTTTCTGCTGTAGGTTAACCACAATGCACCGGTATTATGAATCGCCTTGACTTTTTCACACCTGTAGGTGGTGCACTTGTACATTAAATAAAAGGACTTTTATTTACAATGGCTGCTTGACCCAAATTATTCACAATTTAACAATATACTAAAACGGTATTACTAACATACTGTAGCTGAACATCATTCTTCACATCGTTACAAGTGCATACACTACACTCACTCACTCACACACACCTGACCGAGGGACAGAAGGTCGGGGACATGTAATGTCCTTGGTCTCCTCAGTGCAATAGTCTCTTATCTTGTCGAAGAGGTACCATTGCCTTTTGGCATCCAGTCCTGGCCTCTCCTGCTGACATGGATCTTCCTGCCTCACCATTGCATCAGGGCGCAGTAGCTCAAACTCTTGCTCTGGTGAGTGTTGGAACTCCTTGGCCAGGACGACCCCAGGCTTTTGGTGTGTGAAGCGGAGGTGGTGAAACCGCTTGATTCCGGGTAGTGGGCGGTAACTGGGGGATAGGAAGGTTTGCCAGTCATACGATGGCACCAAACCCTCCCCAGACTCCAACCCAACCAGCTGCGGGATGTTCACACCGCTGCTTTGTCTCACTGCCCAGCAGATGTCTTCAAGGCAGGAGACAGGTGTGCGGCGGAACTTCTGCTTGAAAAGCCCAAAGCACCAGTCAGGGGCAAACTTGGTGTGACCCACCAAGAGGAAGTTCAGTGAGATGGTGTCATGCAGGCCCACCATGCAGCGCCAAGCACAGTACCAGAGCAGGTATCTGTTCTTGTTCTGCCCGGAACAATTGTCGCAGTGCAGCTGCAGATGCCTCTCCCCAAGGCCATAGTGTGCAAAAAAAATGGTGGAGGTAGCTGATCACTGCATTAGACCCTTTGCTGCTGCAGTGGGCCTCGTTGATCAGGTAGTTTACCTGCTGGGGTACTCCCTCGCAGCAAACGCCAAATACTCCACACTTTCTTGGCACAAGAAAATATACTGGGCCAGGCTGAAGAGTGTCACTGGGGTAGTGGACCTGCAACATTAAATGAAGAAATGTATCAGCTGAATGAAAGAATATTGTAAATTACAAATGGGTGATAATTCAATTACAGTAATTAAACTAACCTGCTGTGCAAAGTCAAAACTGTAATGTACAGTTACATCTCTACTGCAGGGTGGGTTAGGGCCAAGCTTAGCAGAGAGATCCTCTACCACCACCTTGCAGCTGTCGGTCATCCCCCGTAAGATGTCCCGCTCCTTTCCCACCAGGCGTAGGTGTTCCTCCTGCTTCTGAAGTTTGGCAGACTTCACACATTCGGGCAGGTTGGAGCTCCGATATATGGCCACGTTATGTTTTTGACACTGCCAGCAGAGGTCCGTCATTGGTTTGCCAATTACGGCAGAAGTTGGCACCACATCTTCCGGAAAGTGCTGTTGCCAGCAGCACGATAACCTGAACAGTGAACACACAGTGATAAAATAAGACAGGTTCGTAGTAGCAGTAGTCCACTTAAGCAAATCGAGGGCCTAACTTATAATGAGCCATTAATCATTATTATTGTCAAATAACACTAATTAATCAATCAAATGCAATGAAAACATTTTGGTCCATGTCGTCTAGTGTTAGTCCTTGAATCAAGAGTTCAGTCAGTCGAATAGAGAATAAAAACATCTGCCCATTTCTTTTTTTGGTGGTGGGGCCACCCATTTGTTATAATGTGGATCATTGACTGGATCTTTAACAACTTAAAAAAAAATTTATAAACGTTTTATTTATTTATTTTTATTTTGAATCATTTTTATCAACACAAAAAATATACATTCATAAAATATTGATAGATGAGTATGTATAATTTACGTGTGTGTTAAATGTATGTGTGTATTAAATGTAACCTTTCTGGTGTTTCCTTTAATAATTAAAAAAAAATTGTCACCTGTTTGTATGTCTGCAGTCATAATAACAAGTATCTTAAGACAAAGAAAATATTAAGACATACACACCAGTTTCATGCATTGACGCCTTGTACTTCCGCCACACAGAGGACTTAGTCTCCGTTGTTGGAAGCACACGGATGTCTGCCCTCTTGAAGCCGGGAATGCGTCCTGGGAGTGACATGGCACAGTCATCTGCAAAGTTGCTGATGAATCTCACGATCCTCCTGATGTCTTCATAATGAAGCACCTTTTTGTTGGCCAAGCGACCCCCACCCCTCTTTATCCTGGGAGCCACACCATACTCCTTGTAGAATTTGATGGTTGCCGTGAGCTTGTCTTGTGAAATTCTGAAACACATAAACATGGACATTAAGCCAAATAAGAACGTGAGAAATAACAATCTATTTATTGTGCAAACACAAAGCAATGAACTGTATAGGATGCAGAGGGGAGTTTGTTATGATCGTTAAGGATACTCCCCATAATGACCATTTCAGACAAACGTTTCACGTACTCTCCAAGTCATGTACGTTAGAGTTTAGCTTTTAATTTTTGTAAATGAATGACATTGGACTAGTTTTTAACTTTTGTAAATAGAATATAATGCATTTATTTGTCATTGTCACAAGAGTAAGTAATCATTGGTGATTATATTCTAAAACAAAACACTTGTAGCTTTCAGAAAATGTATTGTTGGGCAATGTTACAGCATGCTTTTAAAGTTGTGGACCCAGTACCGGGTAACCCTAACCTAATTATAATAATGCATTGATTTGTTCCAATGTCTTTAATACAAAAATAATACTTACACATGAAGAAACTTGAATGTTTCTCTGCATATTTGTTGGCCATCTATGAAATAAGAGGTCCTCTGGTGCTTCCTCTCTTTCTGATCTTTCCTTTTGGAACATGCAGTGTCTTTGGAGAGGTTAATGGTGCTGCTTATCTTTCCTAACAGGAACATGTGTTTTTCACCTGGGACATGACACCAAAATTACCGTTATTCACTGCCATCACTTAAAAACATACATACATCACACACACAATTTCTGTGCAGCATTATCACAGTCTACAGTTCTGAAGTTGATCAAGTTCTCTCACTCACTCGCTCTGTGTTTCTCACACACACACACACACACACACACACACACACACACACACACACACACACACACACACACACACACACACACACACACACACACACACACACACACACACACACACACACACACACACACACACACGGAGAAGAGCAAATAGAATAATTTGACATCTTTACATGTTATTTCTTTCACCTAGTAACTATTCAAACCCTGCAGCAACAAGCTGTTATACACCAGAGAGAAAGAGAGAGAGATAGAGAGAGAGACACACACAGATACAGAGAGAGAGAAAGAGAGATAGACACACACACACACACACACACACACACACTCTCTCTCTCTCTCTCTCTCTCTCTCTCTCTCTCTCTCTCTCTCTCTCTATAGCGAAGTGGATAAGTTCTTACCAGTAGTCAGCTCTTGAACCTGGTCTCGCATTTTCACCATCTCTTCAGGGGAAAACCGCGTACAGCAGGCTTGCCCTTTGTTAAGCTTGCAGGTACAAGCAAATAAACGAGCCTTTTCGAGATCGCATCCAACTTCAACACTCGCATATTCGCCCTGTAGTCTTTGAAGCACTTCAGCTGTCGGGTCTATTAAAAAAAGCGGCTCGTCTCGCTCCATCTCGCTCGTCTCTTCTTCATCACTATCCGAGAGCTGCAGGGGTCCCACAGAGTCTGAATCTGAGGTTGTGTCAGTGTCACTGGATGAGTCCGAGTCCGAGTCTGATTTATTAATCGTTTGATCAGGTCCCGGTGCAAAAAAGTAATCACTAATAAGCTGGCGCCATCTATCACCAGACTCTGCGGACAGCACCGCATTGCTGTTCAACAGCCGAGCGATTACATCTTCTTCACCCCGGTCCGGATCGCGGGATGCCATTATCAACTAAAATCTAATACAAATCTAAAAAGAAAACAGATGATACAGATGTAGACCGATCGATACCAGCGTTAACGTGTTGGCTGGGCCAGCATAAGCATAACGTTGACCGTGAGCTCTGACAGAAGTGACAGGTGCGTCGCATCCTTTGCGCGACTTGTACATAAACACTCATTGATTGGACAATCAAGAGACAACAAACAAACTAACAAACAAGCCTATCATTCATAGTTATTCTTGTTGCCATGCTGTATCATGTGTCAGAGAAGATTGGCAGGGCCACTGCAGAGTCAGTTTTGGGAGGAGACAGTAAACTGACGCTTGAGTAAACTGCGACCTGATTATTATTATTCCCCCCATCTCTCATTGCTACGCTTCAAAATCATATTTCCCAGTCGAAATGAGAAATAATATATACATATTATGAAAGCCAAGGTGTTGTTTTATTAGAATAATGTTAAAAAAGAAAAAAGGTGAAAAAAAATCCGCGGTTTGACAGAAAAAAGTATTCCTATGTAAATGAGCAATTGCGACATCCGACTGATTCTGTGAGAGCACGTCACAAATACATTCCTGTATTGTCAAAGCTAGAGCCATATATTCGGCTTCACAAGTTGATAGTGCCACTGTGGGCTGTTTCTTTGTTTTCCATAAAACCAGTGAGCTGTCTGTACCCATACTCACACAATACCCTGTGGTACTTCTCCTGTCTGTGGCGTCTGCCGCCCAATCTGCATCACTATAGGCTTGAAGCCCTAAGCCCTCGCTCCTCTTTCTGAAACAAAGCTGTTTATCTGCTGTACCTTTGAGATAACGAAAAACATGTTTTGCTGTAATCCAGTGCTCTTCTGTGGGATCAGCAAAATGCTGTGATAATTTACGCACTACAAAACATAGGTCAGGGCGAGTACATGTTGTCAAATAAATGAGGCTACCTACAGCTTCTCTGTACATTTTTACATCTGTCAATTTCTGAGCATCCTCTTTGTAGTCTAGCTTTTGATCACATGGTGTTTCCCTAGTTCTACATTCTTGCATGTCAAAAACGATTCAGGATCTTTTCCACATATCTCTTCTGGGATATTTTTACACAACTGGCAAAATGTTTTAACCTACCTAGGTCTTTCATTTGGAATCTGGTGGAGAGCATACCTTTCACCTGCTCTAGGTTTCTAGTGTTGTCTGCTGCGATGATTAAATCATCCACCCAAATCACAATTATCACTTTTCCTGACTCTTTTGACTCCTTTGTGTAAACACAGGGGTCTACTGGGTTCTCTATGAAGTGATCTTCAATTAGACATGTATGAAGCATCTCGTTCAGAATATTTCAGAGTATTTCATTTTTTATCTGACATTACAAAAAATCTAAAAATAAAAATGGTTATGATTCAGGGCTGAAGTTGAATAAAAGATTTATGACTGTTTAGACTGCATTACTCTGTCACAGTTATCTCCTGGTTGTTCCCCACCTAGGTTATCTAACAATCGTGCCGCCGCAACTAGAAACACTGGCCTGGCCTGCTTCTAAGTTCAGTGGCCTGAAAAAAAATTATAATATATATTTTTAATTTCAAGTACCACCAGCAGTACCACCAAGTACCACTAAATGGATTTTCTAGCTTACACACTAGCTTCTCTCCTTTCTTCTTGTCTTCAGCTGCCTTCTGCATCACTACCCGTACACTGGTCAGATTGGCTGTAGGGGAGAATGTCTCACCGTAGTCTATTCCTTCCTTCTGACTGTAGCCTTTAGCTACAAACCTGGGCCCTCATTTATCAACAATTCTTAGAAAGTGTTCTATTTTTGTTCTTAAGCACAGAATTTAGAATGTGTGTACGCACAGAAAAATCGGGATTCATCACACGTGCGTACACGGGTCGTACGCACTAGTGGTCTGCAAGGGCCTTGAAATAAAGCCTGAGCCCTGCCCGAGCCCGTGAACTTCAGGCCCTGCCCGAAAATAAGCCCGACTGTAAATAATATTTTAAGCCCTAGCCCGCGTGAAAACAAAAAAAAAAATATTATTATTATTATTATTATTAAAATATAAATTTTTTTGTATTTGTTTTAAATATTCGAAACACGGTTTTATATGAACGTAATAAATAAACAAAACTAAGAAGCATTTACATAGCCTGTTTCGCAATGTCTCTCCCAGTGCTCGCTTATATAGACTGACTCACACATCAGCCTCGTAAAAAGTATTGAAGGCTATAGAATCTTCTTTGACACACACACACACACACACACACACACACACACGACACACAATAGCCTACTCAGTCAAACAAACAAACAGAAAACAGAAATCAGATTTCGAGCAGAGCAACGTAATGAAAATCACAACACAACAAGTAGAGAGTCGCGACCCAGCAAATAGTAAACATCACTCACCACAACGTCAGCAACGCGTTGAACACCGTTAACAAAACCGGCTACATACATCCCAAGAACAAATTAAAACGTTCGCCAACTGGCTATATTCCAACACAACCAATCGAGTTGAACTTGTCCCCTGAGTTCTCCCTGCGCGCTGCAGTAATTACATCCAAATGTTTCTCTGGCGCAAAAGAGAAAGCGAATCTTAAAACGAAGGTTATCATATAACCCTAGTTATATAAATAATAAATAAAAAAAAACGCAATAAAAAAATTTAAAAAATTAAAAACGGCGGTGCCCGGGCCCGGCCGAGCCCGAATTATTTATTTAAAAAAAAGCCCTACCCAGCCCGAACCCGCCGGGCCGGGCCGGGCCCCGTCGGGCCTGGGCAAGGTTGCAGTGCACTAGTACGCACACTCCGTGTTGATAAATACCATTAAGTTCAACGCTCCACGCTCGTGCACGATTTTAAGTATTTGCATATAGCGCCGCCCGTAATTAACCATATACGGTAATGGAACACCCCCATGAAATGTGGAAAAATTTACTAAGCCGAGCGAAGCGTGTTATGGGAGAAATACGTGACAGGCTGACAGACATGTACGCGTACGGTGATGTCGGATATGATATCTATTAACTTAAAGACCATATTAACTAATAAAGACCGTGCTGGAATATGACTGCCTTTTTCCGTTTCGTTCGATTAATACCCAGGGATTAAAGTTCTCCTCAATTTTATTCCAAATCGCGACGGATTTTCCGTCAATTTTCTACCTGCTGCATATGATTTGTAGAGGCATACAATCTATTTTGATGTCGGTATTGGGTAGCCTATATAAACAATAATACGAGAGCATATACAAGAACAATGAATCTCACTGCCATGTGTAGCCTGCCTATGTGATCAATACAAACTTGAACTTGAATTCCATCATATCTGTGTGCGGGTCTGCGGGAGCTCAAGGCTGTTGTCACAATGTAAATAACGTGCACTGAAAAGTTACAGTATGTAGTTGGTTGATTATTTGTATGACAGTCAGTAAACCCTTGCAAAAAGTATCCGTTTTATTTAAAGGGGAACTATCTTATAAATGGCCTTTTTGAGTGTTTAGCATTGTTTCCTAGCTATGTGAACTTATATTAATATGATCTATGTCTCAAAATTCTCATATTGGCGCATTCTTCCAATTCTCCTCTCACAATATTCACCCTCACTGAACTGAGTCGTTTGAAAATGTGCCTATATGTGATGTCATATAGTCACTGCTGCATGTTAATGTTCAGGCGGACGACGCCGCTGCACAGTGGTTTAGGTGGCACCTGCACCTGCACCTGCGTCCCAGGCTCAAAACAGCTCGAGATCTTGAGGTAGAAAAATGCTGTTTTTGAGGACTTGATTAGAAATACAAAACAATGAATAAAAAAAAAATATATATTACAGAGGTGTTCCATAGACTCACAGGAATTGTGTAAAAGTGCCCAAATAGTGAAAGAAATAGTAAAATAGTTCCCCTTTAATGAATTGAAAACATGCAGCATGCCTTTCCTCCCGGCAGCAGCGGCATGTATCATATCAGGCAAATGCACATCGCAACATTGACTGAGTGGAATCCCTTTCTATTCACATAACTGCATTTGTGATGGAGCTTTGACAGCTACAGTAACAGTCTATTGCTCGATCCATCTCCAATATCACGATGGACCGTGCCGGTGGCAAAGACCCCGAGGGTGGAGAGGACTTGAATGAATTCCATCATCATATTTATATGTTGTGTCTGTCCACTATGTTTGTTACTTTGTTATTTACCCCCCCCCCCCCCTATCTATGTAAAGCGACCTTGGGTCTCTTGAAAGGCGCTATATAAAATGAAGCTATTATTATTATTGTTATTATTATTATTATCACGTCTGTGCGGGAGCTCACAAAAAAAAATACTGTCTTTTAGTCTCAGTGAAGTTTCAACGGAGGTAATCTATTCTAACCAACAAATTGAAGTAGAAAGCATTTCGTTGTGGCCAATCTTATTTGGAAACATGACATAAAATAATAGTATTTAGCTTTTTATTTGAAACAATATTTAATCGCGTTTGGAGGTGGGTGTTCTGCGTCTGCCCCCCGTGCCAAACAAGCAGGCCAACCTCTTGTTCGCGCGTGAGCCCGGTATAATTACACTACTGTCGCTATTTTACAATGAACTATTATGAATTACGGGTCATACAGAAGTAGAACACGCCAGTGTTGAAACTAATGCACGGAAGCTTATTTCCGCGTTGCAGCTGCAATATTCATATTCTACCACCGGGTGCCAGGTAGGCACGGCCGGAGCTGTGCGTAGATATACGCACAAAGTCAAGCACACGTTCAAATTGATAAGTCCCACACTTTGCTTAGAAACGATCGTATGCACGGGTTACGCACATATCTGTGCGTACGCAACGTTGATAAATGAGGGCCCTGGCCTTGTACTTGTCGTGGCCTTCAATACCCTCCTTGATTGAGTAAACCCATTTGCCTCCCACTGTCTGTCTACCCTCTAGTAACTTTGTTAGAGTAAAAGTATGATTGTCCTCTAGGGACCTCATCTCCCCATCCCATTTTCCTGACTCAGGGGATATCATGGCCTCTTTAAAGGTCTGAGGTACACCACTCACTACTCTGTAGCAGTAATCTATGCTGGTAAGTGTACTGTCATCCTCATCACTTTCTCTCTGGGCATAGTCTTTCAGATACTTTGGGGGTTTATGTTCCCGGGAGGGATATCTCCCACTGCATGAGGCACGTGACGTCACCCTAAGGTGCTTCTCGTCATCATCCTCTGGGGGTTGTTGACCGTCTGTCTGCATGTCTGTTCTCAGTACACTAGGCTGTGGTGTCTCTCTTTCCTCACACCCTACTCTGGAGTCCAGCTCTGGCTCCTGTGTCTGTGTCTCGTTCTCACATGTTGTCTTTGTGACAAACTTTACTAACCTGTGCTTTTGCACTTTCCCCTTACCGGGATAATAGACTAGAAAAGCGGGGCTGCCCTTGTCATGCCCTACAAAAAGTCCTTTTTCACACCTGGACTCAAGCTTTCCTCTGTCCTGTTGGTAAGCATAACACACTGACCCAAACTTGTGCATCCTGGCTAGATCACACCTTTTTCCTGTCAGTGCTGTAACCGGGTGGTGCCCGTGTGCTTGTTAAAACACAGATTTCTGGTGTAAGCGGCTTCTTGTACCGCATAATGCCATAGACTCTTAGATAAGTTACCATCTATTAGCTTACACCTAGCCATTTCGAAAAGAGTGTGTCCTTCCCTCTCTGCTATCCCATTCTGGTGCGGGGAGTAAGGACAAGACGTCTTGTGTCTGATCTTGTTCCTTCTCAGCAGTGACTGGAACTCTCTATTTGTGAACTCTGTTCCGTTATCGTACCTTAAGCATTTTATGCTGCCATACGGAGCTACATCTGCAAGGAATTTTTCTGTGGCCTGGAGTGTGTCACTCTTTGCTCTGAGAAAGTAAACAAACACTGCCCCTGTACACACATCTGTGAAAGACTGCACATATTTGAAGCCACCTATGGACTCATTATTTACTGGACCGGCTAGATCTGTGTTAACTAGCTCAAGTGGTGTCTTTACCTTTTCCGTGGGACCTCTGTTCCTTGTTTGAGTGAACTTTCCCTTTATACACACATCACATTCTTTGTTAGGTCTATGCTTTTCACCGTTAATGTGCATGCCTACTGTCACCGCCTGCAGCTTCAGTATATCCTCGTAATTACAATGACCCATGATTTCATGCCATGTCTGAATATCATGACTGACATTACACATATCATTTTCATTACATTCTGTTTGTAGATAATACATTCTCTTGTACACCTCAATGTTAAACCTCGTACCGTCAGGCTCCACAAGAACATCGTTACCTTCATTGAAGAACACTTTGGCACCGTTTGCAGTAGCAGATTTGACAGAGAATAGTTCTTGTGGGAACGAGGGTATGTAGAGGGCGTTCTTCAACGTCACTGTACACCGGCGCCCCTCACTGTCTATGAGGCATACCTGTGCGTCTCCTCTCCCCTGCGCCAACCCGAATGTGCGCTTCCCGTCTGCCAGCTCCATGCTGTGTCTCTCCGGGTCGAAGGTGCTGTCAAAGTTCTTGAATCGGTTCCTGTCGCTGATAATGTGGGACGACGCACCTGTGTCCACGATCAGTCCCTTCCTTTGGACCTGCTGCTGCTGCGTTGACTGGCTGACGTATGCTGTCTCTCTCTTCCCGCCGCTCTCCGGGCGGCGTCTCGACTCGCATCACGTCCACCGCTGCCGCCACTTGCACACAGCCGCCATCTTGCACGTGCGCGTACCGAGCGCTCTGTTCGCGCTTCTTTCTACACACTCTGTCCGCGTGCCCCGAAGTTTTACAGAAACTACACCAAACGGTTTTTATGCACTTATCTTTTCGGTGACCCTTTTCTCCACATCGCCAACACGCCATCTCCGTCAGGGGTCCGGTCTTTTTCTTTGGCGCTGCCCGGGCCTTCATTACCCTTTCTCCCGCCTCTTCGGCGACCGGGTCTGAGTCTTCTGAGGCCTCGAACTTCCGCAGCTTGGCCTTGAACTCCCCCAGCGACATGTCCGCTGAACTGTGTGTCACCAACAGTGTGAATGGTTTATACATCTCCGGTAGTCCCCTCATAACCATCGCCATCATTAGTCCATCGCTCGGTGCTTCTCCTGCACTCTTGAGTGCTGTGATGATCTGTTCCGCCCTGATGACGTATTCAGTCACAGTCTCTGTGTTAGCTTTCTTCAGCGCGGTCAAAGTTATATACAGGGATACAATCCGGCGCCTACTTCTGCCGATGTAGTGTTCTCTTAACACTTTTAGACTCTCTCGGCCTTTGTCCTTTGTGTCCCGAAATATCAGCCCCAAGCTCATGTTGTCTAGGAGTGGTGCTAGCTTGCAGTATGCGTCAGCATTCAGCTTAGTATCCAGGGCTTGCGCGGCCTCCGTTATTTCTCCCGTGAGGCCCATACAAATTTTCTTTTTCAGCCCCACTCCGTGCATACAGCACAACATCCGCTCTTCCCAGAGCTCGTATTCTTCTGCCCTTCCGTTAAACGTGGGCCACTTGCTCCTGCCTCTGATCGCCATCTTTTGATTGTAGCTTAGCTTAGCTGCCTGTTAGCTTAGCTTTAGCGTCTCGCGGTTCTCCCGCTGCTAAACTAGCCTAAACTTTTCAGCTAACTAGCTATCATTATTTTGCTCTTCCGTGATCTGGGCCCATAACCTGTTGACAGAGTCACCTGGGGAGCAAAATAACTGGTCATGACAACGAGGTCCTCTTTAGCCTTAACTGCCGTGGTTTATTTCATATGTACATTTCCACCACGAGACCTGCTCTCCGTGAGAGCTAGAGTGAGAGAAACAGAGGGGGAGGGAACATTCCCTTATACCTGCTACCTGACGTCAGCTGCTATAGCTGCGTCTCCTTACGCCTATAGCGCCCTCTTGTGGAACAGAGAGAGAGAGAGAGAGAGAGAGAGAGAGAGAGAGAGAGCGAGAGAGAGAGAGAGCGAGAGAGAGAGTGAGAGCCAGAGAGAGAGAGAGAGAGAGAGAGAGAGAGAGAGAGAGAGAGAGAGAGAGAGAGAGAGACGTTCAAGTTAACATGCAGCCCCATGTGTAGGAAAATAAACAGCTGCCTACCTGTCGCTGTCAGTGAGATCCCTGGCCCTGATTTGCTTTACTGAGCTCCGTTATCTGGGGGCTGTAGTTGGTCCCGTTAAGCTGCACACCGGAGCATCTTTTAATCCAGCTGTTTGCTGTTCTCTGATATTTTCGGACATTTTGTTGATGCGTTGCTCGACACTTCGAGCTGACATGGGGATATCTTTTATCCTTGATTTGATTGTCTCTTTTTTTGGCAAGCCTTCAAACAAAACATCTGAGCTACAGAGAAAAGCCTCCTTGATATACTCGCCATCAGTGAATGGCTTTCCACATTTCGCAATGCCATGAGCAATTGCGTGGTTTTTAGCAGTCGTGAACACTTTGAGGGTGCTGGCTTGCTTTCCATACCTGGCCACGGCACGTTTAATCGATTCTGCCTTATCCGCCTGATCTTTGAAACTTTTTTGATGCTTCGTCTCAAAATGGCGTTCCACACCTGACGTTCGGCAAACTACATTTTCTAAACATAAGTACACACAGCACGGTCCTTCTGACACACAAACCCGTAGTCGTCTGTCCACGAGGGCTGGAATGCCCGAATTTCCTTTGCTTTAACTTTCTTAGCTGGCGGGGTTGCCATCATACAGAATGCAACCGCGGCACTGTGTGATTACCTGGGAACTGCGCGAGGGCGCGGGAGGCCAGCTGACTGCTGACAGCTGAGCACCATGGTATGTACCATCAGGGATGCGTTCTTCATGGGACGGGGTTGCACTCCGTGCACCCACAGATTTTAGCAGAAGCGCGTGCACGCACATGCACGGATGTGCGCGCGCATGCGCGTGCACTCAAGAACGCGCTGCCTGTGCACGGTCCTTCTGACACACAAACCCGTAGTCGTCTGTCCACGAGGGCTGGAATGCCCGAATTTCTTTTGCTTTAACTTTCTTAGCTGGCGGGGTTGCCAACATACAGAATGCAACCGCGGCACTGTGTGATTACCTGGGAACTGCGCGAGGGCGCGGGAGGCCAGCTGACTGCTGACAGCTGAGCACCATGGTATGTACCATCAGGGATGCGTTCTTCATGGGACGGGGTTGCACTCCGTGCACCCACAGATTTTTGCAGAAGCGCGTGCACACACATGCACGGATGTGCGCGCATGCGCGTGCACTCAAGAACGCGCTGCACTCGACTCGGCATCGTGTTTACCTGCCTTTGCATATCAATAGCGCCGGTCGTCAGGTGTTACATTCCATTCGTAGAGGCAATTAGGCACTGTTTTTAGTCTGTCCTTATTCGAGGGAACATTTATGCTCATCCGCGGGAGCGCGCGCACGCACCTGGGAGCGCGCGTGGCGTCATTAGCGTGCGTGCAACCCGTGTTGATATGAGCATCGCAACACTGTGTACCATGTATTAGCTGTCATAGGGGTGTGCAAAACAGTCGACTTACGAAAAAGAACCTGTTGGAGGCTTTCAACAAGATAAATGCGACAACAGTGCAAAATGTTTCACTATAATATTTTAAAACGAAGTAAAAAAAAAATATTATAATAATAATAATAATTTTTCTGGGGACATTTTTACTGGGGCACAACTGATCAATACTGGGGCACGTGCTCCAGTAAAAGTGGTCTAAATGCCGCTAAGGCGTCAGCTAATTGAGATCCGTTTAAATAAACAAATAAACTAATAAACTGCTGCTACTGTCTGCTCTGCATGTGCTGCATTTCTGAGTGGATTATTCATAGGCTACTATCATGTTGATGGGTTACTGTAGTAACAGTATCAGGGAAACAAATCAACTAAATAAAAAGGCCCATAAACTCAGGTGATTCTTTTCTTCTTCAACATATAATGAAACAACAATTTTGAATCTGGCTCCATCTGATGTTCAGATTCTGTGTTTTATTTTTAATTTTTTGTCTACTTTTTCTCCTCCTATTTTTCTGTATTTTCCTCCCATCCCAATTTAGTTGTTATGCCAATTCCCCCCCCCCCTTCCTGGCCATTGCCCCCTACTTGCCGGTCTACGGAGCACTGAAGTCTATCAGATGCTTCCTCCAATCAATAGGAGACAGCCAGCAGCCTCTTTTCACCTGACAGCGCGGACTCTCATTGGTGAGGTGTAACGCGTGGGAGGTCACACTACCTTCACCAGTTCCTTCCCTTGCTGTGCAGGCGCCCTGACCGACCTTTACAACGACCAGATTACCACCCACCGGCTTCCCTCCTGCTGACAGTATGACGACCGGCCAAGCCGGAGGCACCGCCAGGGGCGTCATTTTGGTATGGCAAGGTATGGCACTCGCCATACCTTGGCAAATAAAAATGTAAAAAAAAAAAAAAAAAAATTATTACAATTTTTTATGTTGATTTAAAATTCGAATGTCAACATTATGAACGAAGCTTCGAACTATTCGGTACAGCCCTAGCATGTTTTGATATTGTCAATTATCTCACTTTTACTAAGTGACTTTTACTGTGACTAACTGAAATATGCCCAAAAAAAAGGAAAATGGACATAGGGATGTTTTTTAATCAAAGGGCAGCAGAGACAAGGGACACAGGTAAGGTCTGGCTTAGTAATTATAATAGTGCAGTTCAGCATTCAGTAACCCATACTTTTTGTGAATGTGTTTTTGATACTACATTCTGTTGAACACACACCTCAAAACCGTACCTAAGGAAAATTGGCTCAATTGCAAGAAAAGTAATAGACAGTTATGATATTACATTCTGCATAATTCGTATGCAAATATTGTGGTTCCCTGCTTTAGTCTGTTGACACATTTCTATACTAAAAAATGCTTGTGTAGTCCTGTGTCATACCTAAATGTCATATAACTGAATTGTATAGAAACAACTCACCAAAAGTGACTATTGCACAACTGATTTGACAAAAAATATCCACCAAGGGGATGAAACCCCCCCTTCACCCCCACCCCCCTCCTCGCCATACCTTGCCTTTCACTGAAATGACGCCACTGGGCACCGCTGACAGCCGGATTCGATACCAGTGTCTCTGCCGTGGTAGACTGACGCTTAGTCCGCTGCGCTACCCGGCCGCAGATTCTGTGTTTTATTATATGCAAATCAGCACATATTTAATGAGGGAATGACTCATTTGCATATCTACTAAACATAACATCTTGGAAAACTTGCAATACATTTTGTATTTGTTATTATGTAAATAATAAACTGGGGAAGTTTCATAGTGATATCTAAAAATATTTACCCTATTCACCTAGTGTCTTGCCTTAAAAATGTGTATGGAAACACATTCGTGTAAACTGCATTTACCCGCATTAAGCCTCCACTACATCCTTACTCTGACTCTCAAATATAGATATAGGAACTTAATTCTCTCATCTTTGCTAGCCTACTTATTGGGTAAAGATGATCCAAGATTGGCAATTAGGAAATCCCTCTATAGTAGACTATATTCACGAGTTACATAATTTCCCCTCCTTAAATATTCCTCATCTCCTGGATGACGTCACCTAGGGGCTCTAGCTAGAGTCCTCCTCGCACGTGATTGGCCCCGAGGTCGAGGCTCGTCCGCGCGACAGTGGCTGAGATTTGGCTGCTCCGTGCGCGTTCCCGCTGCTCGCTTCAACATCTCTCCCCGGAGAGGCGGAGAAGAGGAGAGGAAGAGGAGTATCCGACCTAGAGGATGAGAAGACGGGATCTCTTGGTTTTTGTGAGGAGGTTTTGTCATCCAACGAATTGAGTTGTTGGTTCATATTTGTATTTCTTATTTCCAACCGCAACCGGAACAGAGAGGCTGTGAGTGTGACGTTAATAATAACAGGGAACTGGATTGTTTCTCCTCGTTCTTCTCTGGTTGGCCGCGGGGAGACAGGTAGGAGAGATACAGACAACACACAGTGTTAACGCGACACATTAAACACACTCAGTTGTTTTAATCATCCTACTGTGGTCATTATTATTGACATGTAATGTTATTAAGTAAACAGTCTCTCTGGGAGCTTTCCCCCTGGTCCCGACACACACTATATAGCCTGAACCACCTGAACACAGCAGCAATGAGTCTGTTTACAATATCACCTGATTGTTCAAGTATAACGTTGTTCTGTTGTCCATCACATCCCCGTTAAACATAACACAGACAAGCTCTAATGATGGAAATATGTAACGAGAGGGTGGGATACCAGCAGGGGTAATGTAGCATGTACAGTACACTACATGTAAAGCCTACACTTATCCAATGTACTGTCAATTCTGTTTGTATGGTAATTATTCCAGTATGTAGGCAGATATATAGTGAGATATATAGACAGGCTATAACTGAATAAGACCCTGACTGGGATGTGAGCTCTTATATAGAATAGATGTTCATTATTCATATGAATACTGAATAAACACTGTGAGGCTTGCTGGATCAATACCCTAGCAGCCTAGCTATCCCATGCTTGTTGTATCTAGTTTATATGGGAACCACAGATCTACCTGACCAAGAGAGATGCTAGTCTTTATAGGCTTCAGGCAAGCGAGATATTAGGCTTACTAGGTTTCAGGTCAAGGTAGATATTTGGCTTACTAAGCTTCAGGTCAAGGGAGATATTAGGCTTACTAGGCTTCAGATCAAGGGAGATATTAGGCTTACTAGGCTTCAGGTCAAGGGAGATATTAGGCTTACTAGGCTTCAGGTCAAGGGAGATATTAGGCTTACTAGGCTTCAGGTCAAGGGAGATATTAGGCTTACTAGGCTTCAGGTCAAGGGAGATATTAGGCTTACTAGGTTTCAGGTCAAGTTAGATATAGGCTTACTAGGCTTCAGGTCAAGTGAGATATTAGGCTGGTCTGAGCCATGCTGGCCGCTGGACACACACACACACACACACACACACACACACACACACACACACACACACACACACACACACACACACACATAGCTGATAAGGAACATTGCTGTTATCACTTTGTCAGTCAGAGAGAGAAAGTACGAGAGAGAGACAGAGAGAGAGAGAGGGACAGAGATAGAGGGAGAGAGAGAGACCGATAGAGAGAGAGAGAGAGAGAGGAGAGAGAGAGAGAGAGAGAGAGAGAGAGAGAGAGAGAGAGAGAGAGTGAGACAGACAGAGAGAGAGACAGAGAGAGAGACAGAGAGAGACAGAGAGAGAGGAGACAGAGAGAGAGAGAGACAGAGAGAGAGAGACAGAAAGAGAGGCAGATAGACAGAGACAGAGACAAAGAGAGATACTGATAGAGTGAGTGAGAGAGAGAGAGAGAGACAGAGAGAGAGACAGAGAGAAAGAGAGAGACCGATAGAGAGAGAGAGAGACAGAGAGAGAGAGACAGAGAGAGAGACAGAGAGAGAGACAGAGAGAGAGGGAGGCAGACAGAGAGAGAGAGACCGATAGACTCAGAGAGAGACCGATAGAGATAGAGAGAGACCGAGAGAGAGAGAGAGAGAGAGGAGAGAGAGAGAGAGAGAGAGAGAGAGAGAGAGAGAGAGAGAGAGAGAGAGAGAGAGAGAGAGAGAGAAAGAGAGACAGAGAGAGACCGGTAGAGCGAGACAGAGAGAGAGGGAGAGAGAGAGATACAGAGAGAGATACAGAGAAAAAGAGAGATACTGATAGAGTGAGAGAGAGAGAGAGGGAGGCAGACAGAGAGAGAGAGAGAGACCGATAGAGAGAGACCGATAGAGATAGAGAGAGACCGATAGACTCAGAGAGAGACCGATAGAGATAGAGAGAGACCGATAGAGAGAGAGAGAGAGAGAGAGAGAGAGAGAGAGAGAGAGAGAGAGAGAGAGAGAGAGAGAGAGAGAGAGAGAGAGAGAGAAAGAGAAAGAGAGACAGAGAGAGACCGGTAGAGCGAGACAGAGAGAGAGGGAGAGAGAGAGATACAGAGAGAGATACAGAGAAAAAGAGAGATACTGATAGAGAGAGAGAGAGAGAGAGAGAGAGAGATAGAGAGAGAGAGAGAGAGACCGGTAGAGAGAGACAGAGAGAGAGGGAGAGAGAGAGAGATACAGAGAAAAAGAGAGATACTGATAGAGTGAGAGAGAGAGAGACAGAGAGAGACAGAGAAATAGAGAAAGAGAGACGGAGAGAGACAGAGAGAAAGAGAGAGAGAGAGAGAGAGAGAGAGAGAGAGAGAGAGAGAGAGGATACCCAACAATGCTACATTCCTTGACTTCAATACATTCATGCCTTCATGTCATCACAGCCTGAGGCTACAGTAGCTGTTGTCGTGACAACACAGGCAGAGATTTAAGACACGTACATTATATGTTAACATGACAATCAATATCACTACAGCAGCCACATGCTTTTTAGACGTAATATCAACTTTGACTTCATTGTGTATCAGATGTCTTTGTGTCTGTTTGGTTTGTAAGATCATTCACAATGCCACTCGTCATCCTCCTATAAGAGCTTTGTTCAAGTCTGAGTGGATGAGCAGTGTTAAGGTCAACCTCAAGGGGGCGGTGTGGCATTCCTAAACAAGGTGCTGCCTTTCATCTTTTTCATTAACCCATTCAGTGCCATTCATGAGAATTCTCGTTTCTGGGCCTAAGTCGTTCAGTGCCATAAACGAAGATTCTCGTTTCTGGGTCGTTTTTCATTTTTTTTTCGATTTTAATACCCTATTCACAATGTCAGGGAGCTGTATTTTGCATGTAAAAGGCATAATGGGACTCTGAAGGTGCAGTACCGGCCGCATCCTACCAGGTGGCGGTATCGAGCACCATTTGAAACGTTGTATCTTGGGCTGTGCGTCGATTATATAGGTCCGGGCGGACTTTTCTTTGTCGGACAAGTGTAGCAGTTATAACGCTCGGATTGAGAAGAAACAATTATTCCCGATCCGTGTTCTGTGGTGGATTATGTTGGCGAAACGATGGACATCAATACTTGGAATGGCGATCAGATAATTGGAATATTCTTTTCGGGGTACATCCTAGTCAAGGTAAGGGCTATATTCAAAAGAGCACTGAAATCTCATCTCCTAGATCACCAATATTTCCCATATGGACTTCCTTTACAAACTGTAGTCTGATGGCCTGATGTATTTTGTTATTTTATTTTCGTTTTATTATATATTCTTACTGTCATTGATTGTTTTCTCTTTACCAGAAATCGTATGGCATGGGGTGCCTACTTCGGTGTCTATGTAGGCCTGCTTGTGTGTGTTTGTTTGTTCAGGGGGGGGGGGGGGGGGGATTTTATCTTATATTTTATATTTATCTTGATATAATGTAGTTTTGCTTCCTGGTGAATGCCACATGCAAGCCCCTTGAGGGTTTTTAGGCAATTCTCCTACACATCCCTTGTGGACTATATTGTATTATATATGTAACTGTTTTTATATGTGTAAATAAACAAACAACAACAACAACAAGGTAAGGGCTATATGATATGAATCTTGCGTTGATCCAAGAATGTTTTCATTGCGATCCGAGCATATATGTAACGCTAGCCCATAACGTATTCCGTTGGTGACGATCAAAGCATCGAAAAATGCATTCATGATGGAACATAATACCTATCCATTTGATTTTTTTAATTGTAGCGTGTGTAGGGACAAAACGCCAATGGATTTAGTATAATATACTTTGAGGCTTATAACCAGCCTCTCAGGAATTGGCCCGGATCATTCCAAAATAACACTCATATTCACCACGGTATAAAACGGGAACGCATGGTTGGATTTTCTTTTTCTTTTTTGCATCTTGACCGGAAGAAACTCAGTGTCAAATGACTATAGTATTGTATCCATAGCTATAATATAGAATATAGTTATAGCTCTACAAACAAGGTGACGGACTCCATTCGTTTAATGGGTGGCCTCGCATAACCGTCCCCCGGAAACAGTGTGGCATAGGATGTGTTAAAGCCATGAAGGAGTGGAATAAGCTCAGAAGCGCAGATTTGAAGATTTTTTTTTAATGTCGGCATTAATTTGATTGATATCTATATTTAATTGTTGTGATTTCTTACTGTAGGTGACACTGTGTGTGTGTGTGTGTGTGTGTGTGTGTGTGTGTGTGTGTGTGTGTGTGTGTGTGTGTGTGTGTGTGTGTGTGTGTGTGTGCGTCCAGCATGGCTCAGACCAGCTGCAGCAGCGGCAACGGGGTTGTGGATGATTCTCCTAATCAGCTCGTCTACAGAAAGGTAAGAGCGCCTCTCTCTCTCGTTTTCAGGGGGGGGGGGGCTGTCACCACTGGTGTAAGGCTGAGACCACTTATCGATCTATCGATATTTATATCGATTTGCATCTGTAAATTTTTTTAATTTAACGTTAGTTTGTGTGTGTGTGTGTCACGTGTGTAACGGAGGTCTGTGAGTAATATCCACAGTCACAATAAACACACGCGTTGAGAAGTGACTGTGGCAGTAAGCCAAGCGGGCTGCGAGTTAAACTCACTTCCCCATAACAGGGTTAATAGACACATAGATACGGTACCCAGGAGTGAATTCACCTCTTAGTGCAGCAGTCTATGTTGTCGCCCACGGCATGGGAGACCCGTGTTTGACTCTCCCTCTGTGCATCGACATTTAAAGGAAAACTCCAAAATTTTGGGAAATTAGCTTATTTGCCATCTACCCTGGAGTTAGACAAGAAGATACATACCTTTTTTCTTCTCTGTGCATGCAGTAGGAGTAGGAAGACGCGCACCGTTAGCCTAGCTTAGCGTCAGTCACTGGAAGTAGGTTCCTCCATTAGCCTAGTTCCCAACGTCTTCCTACTCCTACTGCATGCACAGAGAAGAAAAAGTTATGTATCTTCTTGTCTAACTCCAGGGTTCCCAAAATGTTGGAGTGTTAAGATACATACTTTTTTCTTCTCTGTGCATGCAGTAGGAGTAGGAAGACGCGCACCGCTAGCCTAGCTTAGCGTCAGTCACTGGAAGTAGGTTCCTCCATTAGCCTAGTTCCCAACGTCTTCCTACTCCTACTGCATGCACAGAGAAGAAAAAGGTATGTATCTTCTTGTCTAACTCTAGGGTAGATGGCAAATAAGCTAATTTCCCAAAATGTTGGGACCACCTGTCTGAAGAAGTCCACCATTATCCCTGTACCCAAAAAATCTACGCCCGCTTGCCTCAACGACTACCGCCATGTAGCTCTCACCTCCATAGCCATGAAGTGCTTTGAGAAGCTAGTGAAGGGTTACATCTGTTCCTCCCTCCCCATCAACCTGGACCCCCTGCAATTTGCATATCGCCCCAACAGGTCCACGGAGGACACCATAGCTCAGGGATATTCAACTAAGTTGTTCAGGGGGCCACATTGTCAGAAACCCAAGGGGCCAGGGGCCGGACTGCCACGGCGCCTCCCCGTGCTATGAATATATGTACACTTGACACAACACGCAACCACATTTTCACAACTTTTATTTAACTATATTGCAAAAGTAGTATACTTTTCAAAAAAAGTGCTTCATTTATGTGCCACATCTGCAACATCTCCTGCAAAAAGTGCTTAATTTATGACTGTGCAACAACTGCAACATCTCCTCTTCAACATTTCAATATAAAAATAAAATAAAAAACAAACAAGAGCATGATGTGCATCTGAACATTCTAACATCAACACTTGAACAAAAAAACACATTTATAGTGCAGCTGAGCTTATGAAAAAGTGCTTCATGTCTGTGCAACAACAGCAAATCACAGCATCTTATTAGCACTTATTGTCCACTCTTAACTCTCAAACATCAGGGGGGGTGGGGGGCAGACAGGCCTAGCCTACATACACACATCTAATGAGAGAGATTGCACTTCTTTGACTGGGCAATGGCAGAGAAAGAGGGTTCATAGGAAGTGAGGGCTACCCGCAAACAGTGATGCAAATGATCATTTGTCAGGGAGGCACGGTTGCTTGTTTTAATGGCATTCATGTGAGAGAAACTGGATTCACAGGTGTATGTTGAGCCAAACATTGTTAGCACAGATATTGCCAGCGTTTTTATTTTGGGGAATGTGTTGACATGAATACACTTTATCCAAAATGTTGTGGTGGATTCATTCTCAAGTGCCTGCTTCAGAGCAGATGATGCTTGCATGTCAATTATTTCAAGTTGCAGGAGACCTTCATCAATGTGAAGTGATGCAAGGAACTCTTGTCCTTTTGTGGAAATAGCAGCTACATTGGCAAATGGGTTGCTCACAAAATGCATCAATTCTCTGGGCATGTCAAATTCATCAAATCGACTTGCAAAGTTTTCCCTCAATTTATCAATGAAATCTGTCATTAATTGAGTGACTTTTGGCTCAATTGTGCATGTGAACGTTGACATGAAAAGAAAAAAGTAAAAAAAAAAAAAAAAATTACAACTCACTGCAGCACCCACTTTACCCACGATTAGAACACCTAAACACACTTTATATTTATTGGTAAAGAATTTGCACTACAACCCATACCTCATTACACCTTACTGTAAATTGTACCTCATCCCATTTCTGCTTTGTACTGTATAGTATATTGTATAGTAACTCAGTTACTTCTACTCTGCATTGTACATTGTATATATGTATATACTGAACACTTTTGTCTACGTACTTGACTTCTATTTTATACTTGCTATACTTATTTTATACTTATCTATTTCTGTCTAGCACAGTCCCTGGAGCGTAACAGAAAGAAGCATTTTGTATAAAAGTATTCTGTACTTCTGTATGACAACTAATAAAGAAACTTGAACTTGAACTGCTGTGCTTTCTGGTCGGAGGCAGTGCAGTTGCCATACCAGACTGTGATGCAGTTAATAATAATAATAATAATAATAATAATAATAATAATAATAATAATAATAATAATAATAATAATAATAATAATAATAATAATAATAATAATAATAATAATAATAGATTTCATTTATATAGCACACTTTAAACTCTCAAGGTGCTTCACAGCAGAAGGATGAATAAAATAAAAATATAAGAATAAAAAAGGTTTAAAACATAAAAACATTTCAAATGAATAAAATAAAATAAAAAACATAAAACATAGGAGCAGATCATAAAAAAAACAGGCCCTAGTGGAAGGCAGAGTAAAATAAATGGGTTTTAAGGCTGGCCTTGAAGGCAGCAAGGGAGTCTGAGGCCTTGACGGATCCTGGCAGCTGATTCCACAGGCGCAGCCCCAGTGCGGAAAAAGCACACATGGTTGCCTGGTGCTTGGGATGGTGAGGAGGTTTTGTCTGCCAGACCTGAGTGACCTGGATGCAGGTTGAGGGGAGAGTAGGTCCTGGAAGTAGGTCGGGTGTGGACACCCAGGATTTTGAAGCTGGAGACACACTCAACTAGGGCTGAACGATTAATCGATTTTAAATCAAAATCGCGATTTCGAATGATGCGATTAGCAAATCACAAAGCCTGCGATTTGGGATACGTTATGCAGCGAGTCTGATTCAAGGTTTTTTTCTTGCGTGCCAGTCATGCTTACCAATCAGAAGTGCTGTGCTCTCATTGCTCACCAATCAGAAGTAGCCCAAGGTAGCTACGTATACGCCCATCAACAGCTCATGAAACGTCTGTGTGTGAAGACGTTACAGCAGGGATCCAGAGTGCGCCTATTTGGTCGCATTTTGCAACCTGAAATAAGTCCCAGCGGGGCTGAATCCGTCTCTCTCCCTCCCTCTCTCTAGTCTACTGTACCTTCAATTAACGTTTAAGTAGCTAAACGTTACACTATAAAAACGAACTGGATAGTTGATGATAATAAACATTTAACTGCATTAGCTGAAATATTCTAAAATTATTAAGTCTACTCTAAGCCATTCTCCCTTTGAAAAAACCAGATGACGTGAGAGGAGTTTGATAGTATTGACTGAGGATTGCCAGATAATGTTTTTTTTTTTTTATCCACTTTTTCTCCCCATTTTCTATTTTTCTCCCATCCCAATTTCGTGTCTTCAATTCTTCCCTCCCCTGTCTTGAACGTTGCTAGACTATGCCTCCCACTGGTCGGCTGTAGTGAGGATAGAAGCCTTGCATCACGTGTCCCCTCCGGTACACGAGGAGGCAGCCTGTCGCATCTTTTCACCGCAGCAGCTCAAACTCTCAGTGGCGAGGAGTAACGCGTGGGAGGCTCACGCTGCCCCCGATACTTCCTGTTTCCGCCGCACCGGCGTCACCAAACCGACCTGTAGGAGTCGCTGTCCACAACGTCCAATCCCAACCCACCGGCTTTCCCACCCTCTAACACTGCCAATTGTGTTAGTATGACGGCCGGCCAAGCCGGTAGCAACGCCGAGAGCTGGGTTCGATACCAGCATATCCTGCGTTAGTAGCGAGCGCCTTGCCCACTGCGCCACTCAGCCGCCCGGATTGCCAGATCATGTTGATATTTAGGAGAAATATCTGAAGTTGTTTTGTGATGTTTGTAATTTTGTTTTAAGCGCCTTTGAGGTGCTTTGGTACCATGAGGTGCACGCATAGTCATAGTACCCTTGAATGAGTGCTCCTGCCAGAGTCCTCAGGGTATTCTTGTTTACCAGAGAGGAGATCCGGTACAAGAATCTAGTTCGTTGGTTGACTTTTTTTATTACATTGGATGCCATTTTGTCACAGGAAAGATTTGCCTCTAGGCAAATCTTATGGGGATGGGGATGGGGGCGAGCTATAGTCTTTCTGAAGTCCACGATGAGCTCCTTTGTTTTCTTGGTCTTGAGGGCCAGGTTGTTGTCACTGCCAGGTGCTGGACCTTCTCCCTGTAGGCCGACTCATCATTGTTTTTGATGAGGCCCACCACTGTTGTGTCGTCTACAAACTTGATAATGGTGTTGGAGCCATGTACAGTCATGGGTGAAGAGGGAGTAGAGGAGAGGGCTCAGGGTGAGAGTGGAGGAGGTGAGATCGTCTATCCTAACAAACTGGGGTCTGTTGGTTGGGAAGTCAAGTATCCAGTTGCAGACAGAGGGGTTAATGTTGAGGTCCTTGGTTTCCACAAGGTCACCAAGTTTGGAGATGAGCTTGGAGGGGTTGATGGTGTTGAATGCTGAGCTAATTAGGGCTAGGCGATATGGTCAAAGTATCACATCACAATATTTATATAAATGTTTAATGGTATAACAGTATTTGACAGTATTTAGTTTTCCAGTACACATTACAAATGACATCATTTTGATCTTTTTATTTTCAATTGTATTTTTACTTAAAAATATGCAGTATGTATTTTTAATACATTATGTGTATCCTGGACAACTGTATAGTAAAAAAAAAAGAAATCAATGCTTCTTAGCAACTATCAGGATACCTACCAGCCCCATAGCAACCATCTGAACATCAGCCTCTACTTCAGGGGTGGCCAACCAGTCAGAGACTAAGAGCCACAAAAATTACTGTGGTACCACAAAGAGCCACACCATATACCAGCGTTTCTAAACCTTTTTTTTCAGTCACGGCACCCTTCATGTGTTTATAGGTCTCACCCTCTGGCCTCTGAAGTTGCTAATGTCTTTTTTATTTGGGCCTCACAGGGTTAAAAGTACCCTGTGAGACCCACGGTTGCAAAATTACAAAATCACTTTTAGCCATTTAAAAAAAGAATGTTTATAGGGCGGTCAGGTGGCGTAGCGGAGATTGCGCTCGACACCAACGCAGGAGATGCTGGGTTCGAGCCCAGCTCTCTGCGTTGCTACTAGCTTGGCTGGTCGTTTATACTAATACAATTGGCAGTATTAGGGGGTGGGAAGCTGGTGGGTGGGAATCTGGCGTTGTGGACAGCTTCAGGTCAGGTCTCGGCGCTTGCTCAGCGGGGGCAGGACTTGGTGGAGATAGCGTGCCCTCCCACGCGTTACACTTCACCAATGAGAGTCCTCGCTGCCAAGTGAAAAGACGTCACTGGCAGTCGCCACACGTATCGGAGGAAGCGTGCGGTCGGCTTCGGGACGCCCTTGTACCGACTCGTAGGAGAACATGCATACAGCAGCCAGGTAGGGGAGGGGGGGAATTGGCACGGCGACTAAATTGGGATGGGGAGAAAAACAGAAAATTGGAGAAAGAGAAATAAAAAAATAAAAATAAAAAAAAATAATGTTTATTTAAAAAATGTTAAGCACATGTAGGCCTATAGTCAATTGGTCCTGTTGTTCAGCCTCACAATGCTATTTGATAGTAAATATGTTTATATGTCCCACCCTCTGGCCTCTGAAGTTGCTAATGTCTTTTTAATTTGGGCCTCACAGGGTTAACCTCTTAAACCCGAGATATACAGTAAAAGTGTATATTTTCAGCATTATGTTTGTTTACCAATGATTTTAACTGTTATTAGTGAAATATAAGATTAAGAAAATCTCAGGGCATTGAGTCGGAAACCGGAAACCGGAAACCGGCACAGCCAAAAGTGAGTGTAGTCTTTTGAAGGAAGAGACTCAGGGCTTTCGAATTTCGAAAAACGACCCTACCCAGCTCACACCAGCCCCTGTCAATCATCTGACTTCTGGATTTACTTTTTTATTTCTCTTCTTTTTTGGGATTATCTCCCACAAACCTGAACGTTATTGCCATAAAACAGAACGCAGTTAGTTTCTCTACCTTTCTGTGAACGTCTTGCAAAAAACGGTGTTGCAATACGATGAAAAATGGTGGAGAAATTTACATTATAAAAAAGATGGCAGAATTCAGTACTGTATCTACAAAACCTTCTGTTTAATAATCTTCCCTTTATTCATTTGCTTAGATTTTTCAGGTCTGGTCAATTTTAGCATGGTGTTATTCACAGTCAAAGATAAAAAAAAATTAAATAGAATTGATATTCTCCTTTGGTTCATTACAATTTACTCAAGCCTAGTAACAGACACACTATTTCTGACACTGATCCATATCCCTAGATTCAGATCCCAAGAACATGCAAATGGCCAATTTAAAAAAAAATTGTAAATGTTTATTCTATGTCCTTATGGAATGAGTGACAAAAAAGTAAAAAAAAAACAAAAGTAAAAATAATAATATATATATTATAATTTTTTTAATTAAAATTTTTTTTTATGGATGGAAGAGCCGCACATTGACGGGCAAAGAGCCGCATGGCCACCCCTGCTCTACTCTAATGTTTTCAAATAGTACCAACTGATGTTCTGTTGTTAACTGGCATCTCGTCTCATGTTTTATATTGTATTGTCTTGTACTATATTGTTTTATATTGTATTATATTGAATTGTATTGTATTGTATTGTATTGTATTGTATTGTATTGTATTGTATTGTATTTTATTGTCTTGTCTTGTCTTGACTTGTCTTGTCTTGTACTGTATTGTTTTGTTTAGTTTTGTTTGCTGAGGTCAAATACAACCTGATTTGATACTAATTTTCTTTTTGAACAATTTTTTTTTATTTTAAAATTTCTTTTTTTACAGGAATTTGATACTAATTTGACATTATCTTTGTTCACGGGTTTGCTTTGAAGGGTAACATAATTAGGAATATTCAAATTGTGTGTGTGTGTGTGTGTTTAGGTTTGCGTGTGTTTGTGTGTGTGTGTGTGTGCGTGCGTGCGTGTGTGTGTGTGTGTGTGTGTGTGTGTGTGTGTGTGTGTGTGTGTGTGTGTGTGTGTGTGTGTGTGTGTGTGTGGTAGTGGTTTGTTAGGATAGAGGTATTTATGGCGTAATTCTGGGGTTTTGAATACATTTATTAGAAAGGGGTGACTCTGTTTTGAATACATTTATTAGAAAGGGGTGACTGTTTCTATGATTCTTTCTCTCTTTCTCTCTGTCTCAATTTTTCTTTCTCATTCTCTCTCCCCTGTCTCTCTCAATTCAATTCAATTCAATTCAATTCAATTCAATTCAAAAGTGCTTTATTGGCATGAATGTAAGAAAATTCTATATATTACATAATAAAACATATTACAATGTAGAATTATCATGTCAAAACAAGACATTGGTTTTATGGTTTCTTAAAATAAAGAAATAGACAATAATAATACTACTACTAATAATAATAATACATATTATTATAATGTTTATTTTGTATTATTATTATTCATAATAATCAAGCAAATGATCAGTATAATGCAGTACATTTAGTTATTTGGCTCATAATATACATAAATAAAACAATATTTGACCTTAAGCCGCAACACTGTCCCTAAGGCTGTGGCTTGAACAGATGCTGCTGCACACATACTGTACTGTGTGAAGATCCATTTTTAGATCTTCCAAGGTGCTTTATAAACACGCTACTGTGAATTGGCATCAGCTAATGGGGATCCTTTTTAATAACAATAAACAATAAACCCATCGCTACAGTAGCTGTGATTGACTTTTACATTGATTTTGTCAGAGGTTATGATCTGGATCGCTCTGTGTACAGAATCTATTCATATAGTGGGCCCAGAATAATATACAATCTGAAATTTACCAATTCCATTGAACTCTATAGTGAATTCCGTATGACAGTCAAATCAATGCTGAAACACGCAGCCAATCTGGTCCCTCCCTCCCTGCGCCTTCTCCCTTGTTTGTTATTGTAGGGAATACCTGTCAATCATATTATTCATTCTAACTGGAGACGAGGGGGGCTTCATTGGGGAGTTAGGGTTGTGAAAAAATTAAATGTAACTTTTCACCGTGGGAGCCAGGAAACATACTGTAGGGCTGGGCGATATGGCCTAAAAATTAAATCTCAGATTTTTTCACACCACATCCGATTTACGATTTTAATAAATTTTTTTAAACTAGAAATGCCAAGGAAATCATTCAAATAAGCTTTTTATTTGACACAAAAAAAGTATCAAACCAAGATGAATTTCCCTATTGGGATTGAAGTGCAAACCTAACTTTCACCAATCTTCACTTGGAAAAAAATAAAAAGTATATATATATATCCTATATATAAAAGGTTACTCTTGATCAAACAAAGATGAATGTCCCTATTGGGATTAATAGTGCAATAACTAGCTTTTTCACCAATCTTCACTTAAAACAAATAAAAGGTGCCTCTAGATCATCAAACAAGAATGAATTTAATAAATTGAAAATCTAACTTTAACCAAACATCACTTTTTGTAAAATAAAAGGTGACTATAAAAAAAAACTTTTCTTTTGAAAATAGAGGTGCTCGCCACCAATGCAGGAGACGCTGGGTTCGATCCCAGCTCTCCGCATTGCTATCAGCTTGGCTGGTCGTTCATACTAACACAATTGGCAGTGTTAGGGGTGGGAAAGCTGATGGGTGGGGATCGGGCGTTGTGGACAGCGACTCCTACAGGTCGGTTGGTGCGCCTGCGCAGCAGAATCAGGAAGCGGCGGGGGCGGCGTGTCCCTCCCATGCAGACCCCCGCCGCTGAGAGACCGCGCTGTGCAGGTGAAAAGATGCGACGGCTGCCTCCTCGAGTACCGGAGGGGACACGTGATGCAAGGCTTCGTCCACATTGCAGCCGGCTTGTGGGAGGCATGGCCTAACAGCGTTCGAGACAGGGGAGGGTAGAATTGGACGATACGAAATTGGGATGGGTGAAAAATAGAAAATGGGAGAAAAAAGTAGAAAAAATAAATAAAATAGATTTTAATTTAAAAAAATCGTCCTAAATCATTAATTCGAATTAATCGATAAAATCAATTAATCGCCCAGCCCTACGCCCACATGGCACAAAAAGTAGCCCAAATGATCACAAGCCGCCCAAAGCCATTTTTACCCGCCCAATCAGATTAAAAGTAGCCCTTCTTCTTCTTTCGTGTAACAACATTGGTAGCTGCTCAGTATGGAGGAGACGCTGCCTTTTATATCCATGAAGTGGTTTATTGTCTGTAACCTTTTCACCTGCTACTGTTATTATCATCCTGTGTTGTTATCCTGTTTTTATGCAACAATGTGTGGCCAATCAGGCACTTTTGTAACTAAAGTTAGTTCTGTCTCTCAATATCTGATTGCATTATAATTAGTGTTTATGTCCTCGACAGACTTGTGTTTACGTGGACATAAATAAATCATTCAAAGGTGTGAGGCAGAGCGAGTGTCAGCTTACTGTAACAGGTCCCAGACAGTGGACTCTCTTCATTACACAGAGAGAGAGAGAGAGAGAGAGAGAGAGAGACCAATAGAGATAGAGAGATAGAGAGAGAGGGAGATGATTTCATAAAAAAACTTTATTTACACACTAATACTACAAGTGATGTAACAATACGATCAAATAAATACTTTACATCTCAACAAAACAAACAAAAAAAACATGCAATTTTAAAACTGCAAACTCCAACCACATAACCATATTCCTAAGGTTGGTATAAATGGTTGGTGCTCACGTAGGGGACAACGATGTTGAATTTGAATTGTATTGCCATGTGAATTTTCCCATGTGAAAAGCTTTCTAAGTGATCCAAGGTTCTGGCCCTCCTCCTTTAGCCTTGTCTTGTATGCTCCTAGTATAGCACAGGGCAGAGAGGATGCCAGGGGCTGAAAGGAGAGCAGGGGGACTGAGAAGCTCTCTGGACTGACAGCCATGGGCAGGAGAGGGTGATTTAAATAGAGGGAGGTAATATGGCTCAACAGGGACGGGTAGCTGACTGGACCGGCTTTCTCCTCCTCTTCTCTCTCTCCTCTTTTCTCCACCAGCAGTCTGAATGAGCTAGCAGTCAGTTTGTTATCAGTGACTCCCTGTCCGAGGCCTCTGTTGTCATCCTGGTTCAGACGCCGATCCAATATCACCTCCAGCTCCCCGGTGTGGAGACTGGCAGCCCCCAGGGACTGCCCAGAGAGCAGGCTGAGTCGTGAGCTCGAGTCCTGGATGTAACCCATGCTGGTCATAGGGTAGAAGTTAGCCTGCAATGGCAGCTTGGCCATCGTCCTCCGAGGCTGGATCTGGAAGCCGTTGAGGTCGGTGTAGAACGTGTCTCTGTTGCTGATGTCCGAGCTGATCCTCATGGCCAGCTCCTTGTTGAACTCTCCTCTGATGTCTACTAGGTTAGTGAGCTCCACAGACATACCTTCTAAACCTTGAACATGGTAGAGGTGCTGGTAACAGGAAGTGATGTCAGAGAAAACATCCCCCCTGGTGACTCTGATGAGAGGTTTGCTGGAGGAGTAGGGCGTGGCCTTCCCGTCGGACATGAACAGATACGCTCCGCTCTTGTCTCTGCTGCGTGATTACACAAACAAGCCGCATTTCTCGGAGACGCTCTCTGATTGGCACTGACTGACGCTCTCTGATTGGCCACTGACGCGTTTGGCCAATCCGTGACGAGCTGTGTCTTTGCCCATTTCCTCGTCAAACAGCCTGCAAACTGCCTGGCGTTCTATCGCCATGCTCTAAGACAAACTCTAACCTTAACCAACTTCGAAAGAGTGCCTAAGCTTAACCGTCGAAAGAACTTGCCGTCACGCTCTAAGACAAACTCTAACCTTAACCTACTTCGAAGAGTGCCTAAGCTTAACCAGTGTAGAAACAGGCGTCGGCCAATCAGAGAGCGTCTCCGAGAAATGCGGCTTGTTTGTGTTATCACGCGTCTCTGCTGCCCTCCAGAAGCTGAAAACTCTCCATAAGCCCAGTCTTCACAGAGCTCCATATCTGTATATGAGTATTCTTGATGATCAAAGATGTTTCAGCCTCCTGGCCCTGGTGGCGAGACACCTTGAAATGTTCAGAACTAAGTGACAGCTCACCAGTCCTGTCATGTTGTAAAAAGTCATATTCTGCTTCCTGGGCGATGCCTGACAGCGCCTCACTGAGATGATAGATAGACATACCTAAAACTGGGACCTGAGGTAGGAAAGTCAGTGAGGTCAGGGAGCAAAGAGCTCTTTTCCCCATGTCCCTTGCCCCATTCAGATTTAAAGTGGCCACTCTAAAACTACTGCTCATTAGAAATAAAGAGTAAACCACCCATGTGAACAATGTAACCAAAACAACAAAACTATACTGAGTCCTTCCCATCATCTTCTTTGTTGAGGTCCAGCTTAACCTTCTGTACAATTTTCCTCAACCTGTATATCTTCGTCAGAAAAACGTCCATCTCCTTTACACTTCATATTTTTCCTGGCTGACACAATGAACAGCTCCCTATCTGGAAAGAACTTTCCTACTTCTACACCCTTCCTGTTTTTTGTTGTCTGTAAAAACATTTTCATTTCAGCCATTCCATAGGAAGATTTAGCTTTTTAATCTGAAGATGCATCACTCCCCCAATCATCAGACTCATCTCCAGAGCTTTCATCCGACCCTGTACCCTCCTGTGTACTCTGTGTACTACTGTTTACTTTTTTCACATCCGCTTTCTTAGCTTGAGAGCTTGTCAAACTATTGACATTCTTTTCTGCCGAACGACCTTCAGCTTGTTCTCCTCCTCCTCCATGTCAACATCCACTACCACTCCTTCCTCCACTCTGACCTCCCCACCTGTGTCCTTTGACCCTGTTTCATCTAAATTTCAAGTAGATGTAGGTATTATGTTGAAGAATACACTTAATGGCGGGTGGTGGGCTCTAATTTCGTGCCTTGCACACACACACACACACACACACACACACACACACACACACACACACACACACACACACACACACACACACACACACACACACACACACACACATCTCTCTCTGTCTCTCTCTCTCTGTGTCTGTCTCTCTCTCTCTGTGTCTGTCTCTCTCTCTCTCTCTCTCTCTCTCTCTCTCTCTCTCTCTCTCTCTCTCTCTCTCTCTCTCTCTCTCTCTCTCTCTGTCTCTCTGTCTCTCTCTCCCCCCCCTCTCTCTCGCTCTCACTCTGATGCACACAGACACACACACTCACTCTAATCTCACTCACTCTCCCTGCTTAAATTTTGGAACTCGCTCTCGCTCTTCCTCTCTCTGTGGCTCTTTGCTGATTATCATGGATTAAAATTCACACACACACACATACTCACAATCATACTCTCTCACACACACACACACACACAACACACACACACACACACACACACACACACACACACACACACACACACACACACACACACACACACACACACACACACACACACACCACACACACACACACACACATGCATGCATGCACACACACATTCTCCCAATGTGTGGAGTTCAGGCCAGACATTTGTATTGTCAACATCCCACATTTTACTGTCAGACAGACATACAGGTAGTTAGTCAGACATAGAGACAGACAGACAGACAGACGGACAGACAGGTAATTAGTCAGACATCAGACAGACAGACAGACAGACAGACAGACAGACAGACAGACAGACAGACAGACAGACAGACAGACAGACAGACAGACAGACAGACAGACAGACAGACAGACAGGTAGTCAGACAGACAGACAGACAGACAGACAGACAGACAGACAGACAGACAGACAGACAGACAGACAGACAGACAGACAGACAGACAGACAGACAGACAGACAGACAGACAGACAGAGTACATACACACTATAAATCAAACACACAAGCTAAAGCATGATGATACAACAGTCCCAGCCAGGTTTGGCTCAGGTTCTATAGACAATGGAGATGCTCACTGTCTGCCAGACACACACACACACACACACACACACACACACACACACACACACACACACACACACACACACACACACACACACACACACACACACACACACACACACACACACACACACACACACACACACACACACACACACACACACACACACACATGCACACACACATTCTCCCAATATATAGAGTTCAGGCCAGACATTTGTATTGTCAACATCCCACATTTTACTGTCAGACAGACAGACAGGTAGTCAGACATACAGACAGACAGACAGACAGACAGACAGACAGACAGACAGACAGACAGACAGACAGACAGACAGACAGACAGACAGACAGACAGACAGACAGACAGACAGACAGACAGACAGACAGACAGACAGACAGACTACATACACACTATAAATCACTACATTATGTCTGTGGTAAATCTAAAATCTCTATAGTGTTTATGAAGAAAAGACAGGAATACTATAATATTTACTATAGTTAATTTTGGTATGGGCTCTCTCCCCTTCTCTCTCTCTTCTGTCTCCCTCTCTTTCTCTCTCCCCTTCTCTCTCTCTTCTGTCTCCCCTTCTCTTTCTCTTCTGTCTCTCCTTCTCTTTCTCTTCTGTATCTCCCTCTCTTTCTCTCTCCCCTTCTCTCTCTCTTCTTTCTCCCCTTCTATCTCTCTTCTGTCTCTCCCTCTCTTTCTCTCTCCCTTTCTCTCTTCTGTCTTTCCCTTTCTATCTCTCTTCTGTCTCTCCCTCTCTTTCTCTGTCTCCTTCTCTCTCTCTTCTGTCTCTCCCTCTCTTTCTTCCCCCCTTCTCTTTCTGTCCTCTCTTGCTCCCCTTCTCTCTCTCCTCTCTTGCTCTCATCTCTCTCTTCTGTCTCTTTTCTGTCTCTATCTACAAATTTCTGTCTCTCCCCCACTCCTCTCTCTCTCCCTCTCTCTCTCTCTCTCTCTCTCTCTCTCTCTCTCTCTCTCTCTCTCTCTCTCTCTCTCTCTCTCTCTCTCTCTCTCTCTCTCTCTCTCTCTCTCTCTCTCTCTCTCTCTCTCTCTCTCTCACACACACACCAGGTTGACAGGACTTGCATTAATCATCAGGCATAAAACACACGTGCACACACATACATACACGCCACAGTACCCTGGAGATATAAATAGATGCTCCACTCACAGTTCATGTGACCTACTTCGGTGTGTTGTGATGAGAGAGAGTGTTCTGATGATAGTGTTGTGATGAGAGAGAGTGTTGTGATGAGAGAGTGTTGTGATGAGAGAGAGTGTTGTGATGAGAGAGTGTTGTGATGAGAGAGTGTTGTGATGAGAGTGTTGTGATGAGAGAGTGTTGTGATGAGAGAGAGAGTGTTGTGATGAGAGAGAGTGTTGTGATGAGAGAGAGAGTTGTGATGAGAGAGTGTTGTGATGAGAGAGAGAGTGTTGTGATGAGAGAGTGTTGTGATGAGAGAGTGTTGTGATGAGAGTGTTGTGATGAGAGAGTGTTGTGATGAGAGAGAGAGTGTTGTGATGAGAGAGAGAGTTGTGATGAGAGAGTGTTGTGATGAGAGAGAGAGTGTTGTGATGAGAGAGAGAGTGTTGTGATGAGAGAGTGTTGTGATGAGAGAGAGAGTGTTGTGATGAGAGAGAGAGTGTTGTGATGAGAGAGAGAGTGTTGTGATGAGAGAGTTGTGATGAGAGAGTGTTGTGATGAGAGAGAGAGTGTTGTGATGAGAGAGAGAGTGTTGTGATGAGAGAGAGAGTTGTGATGAGAGAGTGTTGTGATGAGAGAGAGAGTGTTGTGATGAGAGAGAGAGTGGTGTGGTGAGAGAGAGAGAGTGTTGTGATGAGAGAGAGTGTTGTGATGAGAGAGTGTTGTGATGAGAGAGAGAGAGTGTTGTGATAAGAGAGTGTTGTGATGAGAGAGAGAGTGTTGTGATGAGAGAGAGAGTGTTGTGATGAGAGAGAGAGTGTTGTGATGAGAGAGAGAGTGTTGTGATGAGAGAGAGTGTTGTGATGAGAGAGTGTTGTGATGAGAGAGTGTTGTGATGAGAGAGTGTTGTGATGAGTGAGAGTTGTGATGAGAGAGAGAGTGTTGTGATGAGAGAGAGTGTTGTGATGAGAGAGTGTTGTGATGAGAGAGAGAGTTGTGATGAGTGAGAGTTGTGATGAGAGAGAGTTGTGATGAGAGAGAGTTGTGATGAGAGAGTGTTGTGATGAGAGAGTGTTGTGATGAGAGAGAGAGTGTTGTGATGAGAGAGTGTTGTGATGAGAGAGTGTTGTGATGAGAGAGAGAGTGTTGTGATGAGAGAGTGTTGTGATGAGAGAGAGAGTGTTGTGATGAGAGAGAGAGTGTTGTGATGAGAGAGAGAGTGTTGTGATGAGAGAGTTGTGATGAGAGAGTGTTGTGATGAGAGAGAGAGAGTGTTGTGATGAGAGAGAGTTGTGATGAGAGAGTGTTATGATTAGAGTTGTTCCGATACCGATACCAGTAGTGATGCACCGATGTGAAAATTGTGGCCGATACCAATAACGTAAGGTTATGAATATAACCAAGTTCTATGAATACTAGTGACGCTCAGCGTCATCTGCACTAACCTCACTTTGTGCATATGCACTGAATAAAAATCCACAATGTACCTTTACATACCAACATTCGTCTGGCCACACCCCCATCCGCTACCTTCATAAGCAGGTGTGTGGCCACACACTCGCCTCCTTCCCAATCTTTCACCACAAGGCGAGATCAAAGGCTGCAGTGGCGTCCAGACGCTGAGCATCACTAGTATTCATAGAACTTGGTTATATTCATAACCTTACGTTCTATATCATACTAGCTTCCGCTCAGCGTCATCTGCACTACAGGAGCTGAGCGGGAGCTTGAAGCTCGACAAATGTACCCCACTGAGGCCCCCCACAACCATCAGAACCGGGGAGGACCGAGCCCCCCCGACCCTCCCTAATGGAGGATACCCCCCCTATTAGAGGACGGGAGGGAGACGGATCCGACCGTGCGAAGAGAAACTCGAGCAACTCAACGCACAGGGTGAGCAGACTTTTTTTTCTTTAACAAAATCATATGTTGGGCCGGGAAGGGAACAGGGGGGACCACAGAGGGAAAAAAGTCACTTTTAGCGACGCCTGCCACGAGCGGCTCGGGACTTGCCACCCCGGGGAGCCCCGGAGGGACGGTAAAGGATAGGAGGCTGGTCACGACGATCCCTACCGTCACCTCCGAGTGTGGATGGGCCGGCTGCAGTGGCGGAGGCGCCCTCTCTCCTCCTGGCCTTCTTTGCTGAAGGTCCAGCAGTGGCGGTGGTAGCAGCGGCGGCTACGGCGGCGGAACCCCAACGACGAGCCTTCCGTCTGACTCCACCGGCAACATCGGGCGGGGGGAAATGAGGCTGGAGCACGGAACGCTCCTCCTGCATCTCCCTGCAGGTTGAGGTCATCAGCTGCAACGCCGACCCCAAGAGCCCAGCATCGGAGAGGGGTGCCGTCAGAAGTGGAGTCTTCTTCCTTTCCGGCACACGCGCCTGCTCCAGCCAAAGGTGGCGCTGAGCTAGAGTGGCCAGGGCGCGTACTTTCCGAGCGGCGACGGCCTGCAGCTGGATCAGATGCAGGATGGCTCCTGCCGACTGGGCGAGCTGATCATGTTGCAAATCGGTCAGCTCCGTACCGCCCGTCAGTATCCCGGACATGAATCTCGCCAGCTGCGCGATGTTAGAAGTGGCAGCCAGAGATTGAGTCGCGGAGATAAATGACTGGTCACTCCAGTAAGCCAACCGCCTCGCCGATTTCCCTTGGGGAACTGGCTTCCGTAACGGCTCCCACACCACCTCAGGACAAAGGAGAGCTGCCATCGGCCTATCAAGCCGAGGCACCCCCTCCTTCATACCGTCTACCAAACCCACCACCCTCGTGACTCGCACGTAGGCGGGGGTGAGGCCCATGATGTGGGAGACCACCTGTCCCTGATGGACGTAGGCCTCCATCGAGGGGAAAAATGGACAGACAACGCCCATCTCTCTCACAGGACGGCGTTGCCATAGATGACCTATGAGATCATCAGGAACAGGCAGTGGCTGCGGCAGCGGCACGCCGTTTGCGACTGCCGCTGCCGCCATGAGCTCGGGGAACAAAGCACGCAGTTCCCCCTGCATACTTTCCCCCACCGAGCTCGCGTCCCTCACATGCAGCAGACTACTGGTTACAGAGCCACATTCTGATGTGGCTGATAGCAGGGCATCCCGCCGCCGAGTCGGAGGTTCTAACCCAACATCCGCGTACGAGGGACCCCAAGGAGACCTATCACCCCCCTCCAGTGTTACCTGGACGGGCGGCGGACATGTCTCCACCGGGGCGTCAAATAAGAACCCGTCTGCTTCTACCATGTAGTCCTCTGTTTCCATCGGCCATGGAGAATCAGACGCATCCTCATCCGGCTCCAGCAACTCACCAAAACCAGGCCGTTCGCGTCTACAAGCCACCATCTTACGACGGGAGCAAGCCGACGCAAAAAGTTTGCGTCTCAAATCATCCGCCACCAGAGGAGCCGGCCGCCCAACAGCGGACGACTCTCCGGCGGCAAAGGAACCAGAGCCGGAACCAGGCCATCGCACAGGAGACGGCGCCGGTGCACCAGCTCCTTGGAGAGGCAAACTACCTATCGGACACCTACCGGGCGCGGCTGCCGACCACGAAAGTGGCCTCAACCCCGCTCCAAGACGCATGACAGAGGAGGCAATGGAGAACCGCTGGTGAAGGGTAATGTTGCTAGCGCAACCCTCCGAGGTAAACATTATGAGTTTATGAGAGAAAGAAAAAAGCCAGAAAAAATGTAAATACGTAACTCAACTTTCTTCAGCTTAAAACAACCTTGTCAAGTGATGTATATAACAGGCACTTCCTTGTGGTGAAAGTGAAGAAGGAGGCGAGTGTGTGGCCACACACCTGCTTATGAAGGTAGCGGATGGGGGTGTGGCCAGACGAATGTTGGTATGTAAAGGTACATTGTGGATTTTTATTCAGTGCATATGCACAAAGTGAGGTTAGTGCAGATGACGCTGAGCGGAAGCTAGTATGATATAGAACCAATATTAATATTGCTGTTCTGGCCGATATCGATATTTACCGATGTCGATATCTCTGTATAGAAAACACTTTTTTATGATAATCAAATAAAGAGCTATTTTCCAAAACTACTTTGTAACTTATTTCCAGAAATGACTGATATTTTGAAACTATTTAAGGCCAAAACATGTAAAAAAAAATGTTTAAAGGGGAACTATCTTATAAATGGCATTTTTGAGTGTTTAGCATTGTTTCCTAGCTATGTGAACTTATATTAATATGATCTATGTCTCAAAATTCTCATATTGGCGCATTCTTCCAATTCTCCTCTCACAATATTCACCCTCACTGAACTGAGTCATTTGAAAATGTGCGCGATATGTGATGTCAGAAAGACACCGCTGCATGTTAATGTTCAGGCGGCGGGGCCGTGGCGCAGTGGTTTAGGAGCCCAGGCTCAAAACAGCTCGAGATCTTGAGGTAGAAAAATGCAGTTTTTGAGGACTTGATTAGAAATACAAAACAATGAATACAAAAAATATATATATTACAGAGGTGTTCCATAGACTCACAGGAATTGTGTAAAAGTGCCCAAATAGTGAAAGAAATAGTAAAATAGTTCCCCTTTAAATAAAAATACATATCGGCCCTATCTTGATATCGGACCGATACCGATGTGAAAAAAACTGCCATATTGGCCATATATATACTGATATATCGTGCATCACTAGATACCAGTATCGGAAATGCCTCCGATACAGCCTAAAATGCTGGTATCGGCGAGTACGCCGAATGTCTAGCCTCCGATCCCATATGATGTCATTTATCAACAACACGTGCGGTCTGCTGACAGCGAGCATTATAAAACAAACATGTTTTTAATCGACCGTGAATTAAAGTGTCAATGCCATTTGTCATTTTAACAGCAGATGCCATCGTCCCGGCAGAGCGGGGCTTGCTGGTGTTATTAGCATTAGCTGAAGCGCTAGCTGAAAAGCTAGTTTTATCTTTAACGTTACCTTGGCTAAAGTTGGGGCTATTCATAATCCAGACCTGCAAGCAAAGTACAGCAAGGTGGCAAATGAGTATTCCAAGGTAAATCACTTTTTCACCAGTAAGTTACTGGCAGTAACGTTACATTGTCTTTCCATCTAACGTTAGCTCACGCTAACGTGGCTAACCTAAAGTGTCGTCGCTGATCGACCTCTCGCACGCAATTAATGACATGTTGCGGACAGCCATACCGGTGACAATGTTTAGCTTTTAGTGCCAAAGGATAAGAGTCTGAGGCGGAGTCTCAAAAGAGAATGTTGAATATTTATTTTGCATCGAAAATCACAACATACACGTTACTACTAGCCAGAGCCTCTGCAGACTGGATAGCAAGTGCAACAGCGTATAACGTCCGTGCGGAAACAATGTCCCAACAACCTTTCCGTGGGTGAACTCATTGAGCATAGTTAATGATACTAATACTAATCTATACAATCACCTGTTGTTGAATAAATACCATTACTTTCTAGTTATTACTAAAAAAAACTGTATATATAAAACAGTATCTGTAGCTGTAAAAAAAAAAAGCGTACCCAAAGCTTAGGTATCGGAATCGGATCGGGAAGGAAAAAATGGTATCGGAACATCTCTAGTTGTGATGAGAGAGTGTTGTGATGAGAGAGTGTTGTGATGAGAGAGTGTTGTGATGAGAGAGAGTGTTGTGATGAGAGAGAGAGTGTTGTGATGAGAGAGAGAGTGTTGTGATGAGAGAGTGTTGTGATGAGAGAGTGTTGTGATGAGAGAGAGAGTGTTGTGATGAGAGAGTGTTGTGATGAGAGAGTGTTGTGATGAGAGAGAGAGTGTTGTGATGAGAGAGTGTTGTGATGAGAGAGTGTTGTGATGAGAGAGAGAGTGTTGTGATGAGAGAGTGTTGTGATGAGAGAGAGTTGTGATGAGAGAGAGAGTTGTGATGAGATGCTTTTGATATTCTTTATTAACACTTTGATCGCCATGGGTTAAATTCATAATTTACCATCCCTAGCCAGCTCTATTTGTCTATGGAGAAGTTCCCCTTCTTTGCAGGGCTATAACTTTTTAAATTCTATTGCTAGATTGCCATTATTATGGCCCATTCAATGTCCTATATCCATTGTTCAGGGTGTAGCAACGTTATACTTTTTCATTCACATATTCATACTAAAATATGGTCTAAAGTATAAGTATGTTTTTATCGTTTTCTGCAGCTTTCTCCAGAACTTGATTTATAGCTCCAAATGCATTATATTGATGATGAAATACAGTTTGATAGCAATCGGCGCGAGATAAAAAATGTCAACTGGACGTGGTTCTAGAAGTTACTACGTATCATCTGATATTGACCGGATGGGCGAGGGGGGCGTTTATAATTCTGTGGGCAACGTTATACCATTCGTCTAGTGTGGGTCATATGGTCATCAGAGCAGTTTATATGGAATACGTTAGAAAATAACGCTGGATCTTACCGTATGTTCCTCGCGCCGTTGGACGATCAGCGTGGAGTAGACCGTTTTCGATTATGGGATGTTGATCCTGATGAACCATTTCCAGGTTGTATAATACTATATACGTCCAAATAACGTTGTTTATTGAGTTAGGGCGAGCGATTGATCATCCAGTGTGTTGAGATGGAGTCCGGCTACCGATCGCGAGTGCCCGGACGACATATGGATGAGCACTTCCTGTTTGGCGCGCCCCTCCCTCTGCCGATCGGCCACCAGATGGCGCTCTCGAACCGTTAGACAGTTGAGTGGAGCTCACCAGTACATCTCATGGCTCCGGAGGAGAAATATGATTTCGATCACAGATCTTTGAATTATTGATATCAAAGACGAGTTACGGCGTCTTCGGCAGAATGAGCATGGCTAGGAATGACGTCTAAACACGTCATCGCCGATTAAAGTGTTAAAACATCTCAACTAAAGAAAATGCCCAGTAGAGACAAATTACTCACAGCATCTTCACACACAGACACACACACACACACACGCACGCACACACACACACACACACACACGCACACACACACACACACACGCACGCACGCACGCACACACACACACACACACACACACACCTGCACATGCACACACCTGCACACGCACACACCCACCCACACACCCCCACACACACACAATACATCCTAATATATCCCACCATTTATCCCCAACGCGCATAAACACAGCGTGCATCCGCTCAGCCCCTCCTTCCCGCCAGTCCCCGGACATGCTTGAATGCAACAACATCATGTCTCAGAGAGAAATACAAACTCCAAAATTAAGGCGCCAATTTAGCCAAATATATAGTAACCACCTGACCACCATATAGTAAATTCACTAGCACTTTTATATATTTTTATTTTACCTTTTATTTAACCAGGCAAATCAATTAAGAACAAATTATTATTTACAATGTGGGCCTGGCAAGAGACAACCCCTTCTTGAAGGGGGGAGGGGGGGGGGGGGGGGGGGGGGGGGGCTGAAAAAGAATTCAGGATAAGAAAAATTCCGATATACAATATATGTTATTACAATATACATATACATACAACAAGCAATATAGCAGTGAGAGGGGCACCATGAGAGACAGGGGGTTGGGGATGTTACTGGGTTGAGAAACAGTTGCAGGAATTAGTGAGAATGCACACTTACAGCCTTCTTACTCTCGAAGAGGGAGTTGAGGAGAGGGCTCAGGTGAAAGTGGAGGAGGTGAGATTGTCTATCCTAACATCCTGGGGTCTGTTGGTTGGGAAGTCAAGTATCCAGTTGCAGACAGAGGGCTTAATATTGAGGTCCTTCGTTTCCACAAGGTCCACCAAGGTTGATGGTGTTGAATCCTGAGCGAAGGTCGATGAACGGTGTACTCACATGGGTGTTGCTCTCATCCAGGTGGGAGAGGATGGATGTATAGGAGATGTATAGGGGTGTGTTTGTCACCACGAGCACGCTACGAGTACACCACGAGCACGCTACGAGTACACCTGCCACGAGCACGCTACGAGTACACCACGAGCACGGTACGAGTACACCACGAGCACGCTACGAGTACACCACGAGCACGCTACGAGTACACCTGCCACGAGCACGCTACGAGTACACCACGAGCACGCTACGAGTACACCACGAGCATGCTACGAGTACACCACGAGTAAGCTACGAGTACACCACGAGTAAGCTATGAGTACACCACGAGTAAGCTACGAGTACACCACGAGCATGCTACGAGTACACCACAAGCACGCTACGAGTACACCACGAGCACGCTACGAGTACACCACGAGCACGCTACGAGTACACCACGAGCACGCTACGAGTACACCACGAGTACACTACGAGTACACCACGAGTACACCACGAGTACGCTACGAGTACACCACGAGCACGCTACGAGTACACCACGAGCACGCTACGAGTACACCACGAGTACACCACGAGTACGCTACGAGTACACCACGAGCACGCTACGAGTACACCACGAGTACGCTACAAGTACACCACGAGCACGCTACGAGTACGCCATGAGCACGCTACAAGTACACCATGAGTAAGCTACGAGTACACCACAAGCACGCTACGAGTACACCACGAGCACGCTACAAGTACACCACGAGTAAGCTACAAGTACACCATGAGTACGCTACGAGTACACCACAAGCACGCTACGAGTACACCATGAGTAAGCTACGAGTACACCACGAGCACGCTACGAGTACACCATGAGCACGCTACAAGTACGCCAAAGGCACGCTACGAGTACACCACGAGCACGCTACAAGTACACCACGAGCACGCTACGAGTACACCACGAGCACGCTACGAGTACACCATGAGTATGCTACGAGTACACCATGAGCACGTTACAAGTACACCATGAGCACGCTACGAGTACGCCACAAGCACGCTACGAGTACACCATGAGCACGCTACAAGTACACCACGAGCACGCTACGAGTACACCACGAGCATGCTACGAGTACACCATGAGCACGCTACGAGTACACCACGAGCATGCTACGAGTACACCATGAGCATGCTACGAGTACACCACGAGCATGCTACGAGTACACCACGAGCACGCTACAAGTACACCACGAGCGCGCTACGAGTACACCACGAGGACGATACGAGTACACCACAAGCACGCTATGAGTACACCACAAGCATGCTACGAGTACACCACGAGCATGCTACAAGTACACCACGAGCACGCTACAAGTACACCACGAGCACGCTACGAGTACACCACGAGCACGCTACGAGTACACCACAAGCATGCTACGAGTACACCACAAGCATGCTACAAGTACACCACGAGCACGCTACGAGTACACCATGAGCACGCTACAAGTACACCATGAGTAAGCTACGAGTACACCACGAGCACGCTACGAGTACACCATGAGTATGCTACGAGTACACCACGAGCACGCTACAAGTACACCACGTGCACGCTACGAGTACACCACGAGCACGCTACGAGTACACCATGAGCACGCTACAAGTACACCACGAGTAAGCTACGAGTACACCACGAGCACGCTACGAGTACACCATGAGCACGCTACGAGTACACCACGAGCATGCTACGAGTACACCATGAGCATGCTACGAGTACACCACGAGCATGCTACGAGTACACCACGAGCACGCTACAAGTACACCACGAGCGCGCTACGAGTACACCACGAGCACGCTACGAGTACACCATGAGTACGCTACGAGTACACCACAAGCACGCTACGAGTACACCATGAGTACGCTACGAGTACGCCAAAGGCACGCTACGAGTACGCCAAAGGCACGCTACGAGTACACCATGAGCATGCTACGAGTACACCACGAGTAAGCTACAAGTACGCCATGAGCACGCTACGAGTACACCACAAGCACGCTACGAGTACGCCACGAGTACGCTACGAGTACACCACGAGTACGCTACAAGTACACCACGAGCATGCTACGAGTACACCACGAGCACGCTACGAGTACACCACGAGGACGCTACAAGTACACCACGAGCATGCTACGAGTACACCACGAGCACGCTACGAGTACACCACGAGGACGATACGAGTACACCACAAGCACGCTATGAGTACACCACAAGCATGCTACGAGTACACCACGAGCACGCTACAAGTACACCACGAGCACGCTACAAGTACACCACGAGCACGCTACGAGTACACCACGAGCACGCTACGAGTACACCACAAGCATGCTACGAGTACACCACAAGCATGCTACAAGTACACCACGAGCACGCTACGAGTACACCATGAGCACGCTACAAGTACACCATGAGTAAGCTACGAGTACACCACGAGCACGCTACGAGTACACCATGAGTATGCTACGAGTACACCACGAGCACGCTACAAGTACACCACGTGCACGCTACGAGTACACCACGAGCACGCTACGAGTACACCATGAGCACGCTACAAGTACACCACGAGTAAGCTACGAGTACACCACGAGCACGCTACGAGTACACCATGAGTACGCTACGAGTGCACCACAAGCACGCTACGAGTGCACCACAAGCATGCTACGAGTACACCACGAGCACGCTACGAGTACACCACGAGCATGCTACGAGTACACCACGAGTAAGCTACGAGTACACCATGAGCATGCTACGAGTACACCACGAGTAAGCTACAAGTACACCACAAGCACGCTACAAGTACACCACGAGCACGCTATGAGTACACCACGAGTAAGCTACAAGTACACCACGAGCACGCTACGAGTACACCACGAGCACGCTACGAGTACACCACGAGGACGCTACGAGTACACCACAAGCACGCTATGAGTACACCACAAGCATGCTACGAGTACACCACGAGCACGCTACAAGTACACCACGAGCACGCTACAAGTACACCACGAGCACGCTACTAGTACACCACGAGCACGCTACGAGTACACCACAAGCATGCTACGAGTACACCACAAGCATGCTACAAGTACACCACGAGCACGCTACGAGTACACCATGAGCACGCTACAAGTACACCACGAGTAAGCTACGAGTACACCACGAGCACGCTACGAGTACACCATGAGTATGCTACGAGTACACCACGAGCACGCTACAAGTACACCACGTGCACGCTACGAGTACACCACGAGCACGCTACGAGTACACCATGAGCACGCTACAAGTACACCACGAGTAAGCTACGAGTACACCACGAGCACGCTACGAGTACACCATGAGTACGCTACGAGTGGTACCACAAGCACGCTACGAGTACACCATGAGTACGCTACGAGTGCACCACAAGCACGCTACGAGTGCACCACAAGCATGCTACGAGTACACCACGAGCACGCTACGAGTACACCACGAGCACGCTACGAGTACACCACGAGTAAGCTACGAGTACACCATGAGCATGCTACGAGTACACCACGAGTAAGCTACAAGTACACCACAAGCACGCTACAAGTACACCACGAGCACGCTATGAGTACACCACGAGTACGCTACGAGTACACCACGAGCACGCTACGAGTACACCACGAGCACGCTACGAGTACACCACGAGTAAGCTACAAGTACACCACGAGCACGCTACAAGTACACCACGAGCATGCTACGAGTACACCATGAGTACGCTACGAGTACACCACGAGCACGCTACAAGTACACCACGAGCATGCTACGAGCACACCACGAGTAAGCTACGAGTACACCACAAGCACGCTACGAGTACACCATGAGTACGCTATGAGTACACCATGAGTACGCTACGAGTACACCACGAGCACGCTACGAGTACACCACGAGTACGCTACGAGTACACCATGAGTACGCTACGAGTACGCCAAAGG
>NC_140179.1:61585332-61590332 GCF_963971535.1 Notolepis coatsorum | reverse complement strand
TAAAAAGTGTATCGTTAACACTTTGATTACCGGCGATGCGGTGCGCCTTACCGCCGTTGAATGCCAGCACCCACTTCAATGATAGCGTTGTGAACGCATAATCTCTGTCTTAAATTATGGCTATGTGTCTAATCTGCCCGTCGTTTATCAATGACTTGTTTGCAGTCAACATTGTCGAGACGGATTGTTTTTTAATCGGTTCATTTCCGTTTTATAGCATTTTGAAAAGCCCTCGTTTTTCAGGAAAATATAAAGATTCCGTGATAAACGGCAAAATATTCTGGCACACAAAAAACTTTGTCATTTTTTAATCGTTTTCAAATAAACGCTAGATTATCGATAGTATGTGTACTTATGCACGCTAGAGAAGCGATCTGAAAAATATATTCTCTCATTTCCTGATCAGCGAGCACACACTCACAGCCACACACACACATATGGCACACGCTGATATATAGGTGAAAATAGCTCTGATTATCCCAAGACTGGTAAAATAGATTCCTTACCTCAGATCAGATGTTATCCAAAAAGATTATTCCAATTCCTGATCGCCATTCCAAATATCGATCGCGTTTATTGATTCAGCGTTGGGTACTGTAAATATATATTCCACACGTTTTCCGGGCCGGCCACCAACTTGGGTCTCTTCAGATGCCTCGTCGGAAAAGTAACATGAGGAGGCTAACCCCCCCCCCCCCCCATCAGTCTAAACGAATGGGGTGCAGTTACACAGGGAGAGACGATAGGGGGCGGTATTTTTTGCCAATTGAGCTCAGAGAGAGAATAAAAAAATACAACAAACAAACGCTATATAGCGTTGGTGGCACTCAACATGAACTAACGACAAAACGCGTCCCTGGCACTGAAAGTGTTAATGAACTGTACCCGATATATAATATCGTCATATCGCCCAGCCCTAGCTCCTAGTGGTCAACAGTGTCAGACTGTGGTTGTACTGGGCAGCTCCTAGTGGTCAACAGTGTCAGACTGTGGTTGTTGTGTTTTTTCAACCTTCCCTGGGGAAATATGTAAATAAATAATAATCTTTGGGGAAAACTGCCATTGTCACCCAATCCTAAAAAACCTGGTATTGATCTAACCTGCTTGATCTTAACCACTGCACTCCAATCTCCAATCTCCCTTTCCTCTCAAAAAACCTGGAACACTTCATCGCCATATAACCCCAAACCCACCTGCACTCCAATAATCGACTTGAACCCGGCCTCCGGTCCGGTTTTTGCCCTCCCCTCCCCACAGCACAGAAACTGCACTCCTCAAAGTGACCTCCTCCCCTCTGCTGACACTAGAGCCCTAATAGCGTCCTCATCCACCTGGACCTGGACAGAGTACAGTGTCCCCCCCCCCCCCCTCCAATGTACAGCCCCCACCCACCAACCCCAGCCCACCCACCCAACCTCCTCCAATGTACAGTTTCTACGTCAAATGTATATACACTCTTTTTCTGGACACTTTTTGTATCACAAACAGTACTGTATTTGCAAATCTGATATGTCATAAATGTATAGATGTAGCAGTACTGTCTATCTGTATGTCATGTATGTCATATATGTTATGATGAATTGAAAATGGGGGACCCTGATGTAAACAAGACGAAAGTCTTTCTCTGGTCTGCATCCCCTTAACAATTGTATGTATTGAGCTGTACTGTACTGTACCCATTCTGCAATCTGTTAATAAACTTTTCAATCAATCATTCAATCAATCAATCAATCAATCAATCAATCACCTGAGTGCAGCCTTCCATGCCGTGGGCCACAACATCCTGCTGTCAGGATGGGGGGGGGGGGTTGATTGATTGCGCAGGAGATTGATTGATTGAACATTTTATGAACACATTGCAGAATGGGTACAATACAGTACGGCTCAATACACACAATTGTTAAGGGGATGCAGACCAGAGAAAGACTTTCGTCTTGTTTACATCAGGGTCCCCTATTTTCAATTCATAATGAATTGTAAGTAAGGGTGCAATTAGCACCGTGCAATCCATTCTTTGTGGATCCCGCCCTCTGTGTGTCTCTACCAGGTGAAGAGAGGGGTCACTTGACGTGTCTCTACCAGGTGAAGAGAGGGGTCACTTGAAGTGACTAGAGAAGAGAGCTCTGGTGCTGGGTGGCTGTAGTGGGTGTCTGACTAGAGAAGAGAGCTCTGGTGCTGGGTGGCTGTAGTAGGTGTCTGACTAGAGAAGAGAGCTCTGGTGCTGGGTGGCTATAATAGGTGTCTGACTAGAGAAGAGAGCTCTGGTGCTGGGTGGCTGTAGTAGGTGTCTGACTAGAGAAGAGGGCTCTGGTGCTGGGTGGCTGTAGTGGGTGTCTGACTAGAGAAGAGAGCTCTGGTGCTGGGTGGCTGTAGTAGGTGTCTGACTAGAGAAGAGAGCTCTGGTGCTGGGTGGCTGTAGTAGGTGTCTGACTAGAGAAGAGAGCTCTGGTGCTGGGTGGCTGTAGTGGGTGTCTGACTAGAGAAGAGAGCTCTGGTGCTGGGTGGCTGTAGTAGGTGTCTGACTAGAGAAGAGGGCTCTGGTGCTGGGTGGCTGTAGTAGGTGTCTGAGAGAAGAGAGCTCTGGTGCTGGGTGGCTGTAGTAGGTGTCTGACTAGAGAAGAGGGCTCTGGTGCTGGGTGGCTGTAGTAGGTGTCTGACTAGAGAAGAGAGCTCTGGTGCTGGGTGGCTGTAGTAGGTGTCTGAGTAGAGAAGAGAGCTCTGGTGCTGGGTGGCTGTAGTGGGTGTCTGAGAGAAGAGAGCTCTGGTGCTGGGTGGCTGTAGTGGGTGTCTGAGAGAAGAGAGCTCTGGTGCTGGGTGGCTGTAGTAGGTGCTGACTAGAGAAGAGGGCTCTGGTGCTGGGTGGCTGTAATGGGTGTCTGACTAGAGAAGATAGCTCTGGTGCTAGGTGGCTGTAGTGGGTGTCTGACTAGAGAAGATAGCTCTGGTGCTGGGTGGCTGTAGTGGGTGTCTGACTAGAGAAGAGAGCTCTGGTGCTGGGTGGCTGTAGTAGGTGTCTGACTAGAGAAGAGAGCTCTGGTGCTGGGTGGCTGTAGTGGGTGTCTGACTAGAGAAGATAGCTCTGGTGCTGGGTGGCTGTAGTGGGTGTCTGACTAGAGAAGATAGCTCTGGTGCTGGGTGGCTGTAGTAGGTGTCTGACTAGAGAAGAGAGCTCTGGTGCTGGGTGGCTGTAGTGGGTGTCTGACTAGAGAAGATAGCTCTGGTGCTGGGTGGCTGTAGTGGGTGTCTGACTAGAGAAGAGAGCTCTGGTGCTGGGTGGCTGGCTGACTAGCAAGTCTTGCTGATGTTAGAATAGTAGGAGGATTTGGCAGCAGAGAGGGTTTACTTGTACTGGAAGTTGTTAAACGGGCACATCACCAACAAACAATGCTGATTTATTTTGAACATTATCTCACACACATCCAGTTTTGCACACATTATTTTAGTTTATTTCAGCTATTGAGAGTAAATGAATACGGATCGAATATGTCAACGTTTTAGAACTAATAATCAAATGTAATTGTTGGCCAATTTTGACAACCCTAGTGTATATACAATGTGTGTGTGTGTGTGTGTGTGTGTGTGTGTGTGTGTGTGTGTGTGTGTGTGTGTGTGTGTGTGTGTGTGTGTGTGTGTGTGTGTGTGTGTGTGTGTGTGTGTGTGTGTGTGTGTGGTGTGGTGTGTGTGGTGTGGTGTGTGTGTGTGTGTGTGTGTGTGGTGTGTGTGGTGTGTGTGTGTGTGTGTGTGTGTGTGTGTGTGTGTGTGTGCGCTGCCCCAGGCTGCAGATTTGCTGTAATGGAGCTCATGAAAGCTGAGGCTGTTAGAGCAAAGAGGCTTAGAGACATGAGAGAGAAGGAGGGATGGAGGGAGGGAGGGAGGGAGGGAGGGAGGGAGGTATGGTTGGGTACCATTCACATTTGAACCGATACCGGTACCTGTGAATCGATTTCTGTACTTTAGTCTCTAAAAATGTAATCTACCTAGTACCTCAGTTGTAAAAAATGTGTCCAAACTTCAAATGATTTATTATTATTATTATTTATTTAGAACAATTAGTTAATATATATATATATATATATACACACACACATATATCTTTAAATAAAATAACAAGTAGGGGCGGCTAGGTGGTGTAGTGGGCAAGGCACTCGCCACCAGTGTGGAGACGCTAGGATTCGCGTGTTCGAATCCAGCTCTCCACATTGTTTTCAGTTTAGCTGGTCGTCCGCAGTAATACACAAAACTGAAGGGTGGGGATCGAACGTTGTGAACAAGCGACTCCTACAAGTCGGTTGGTGCGCATGCGCAGTAGAATCAGGAAGTGTCGGGGGCAGCGTGAGCCTCCCACGCGTTACTCCTCGACACAGAGATCGAGCTGCGCAGGTGAAAAGATGCGACTGCTGTTACCTCAAGTACCGGAGGGGACTTGTGCTATGTATGACTTAGTCCACATTGCAGCCGGCTTGTGGGAGGCAAGAAACAGCGTTCGTGACAGGGGAGGGTTGAATTGGATGATACGAAATTGGGATGGGAGAAAATATAGAAAAATGGGAGAAAAAGTGGATCAAAAAAAGAAAATAAAATAACAAGTATAAAACGATTAAACAAACCACTCTAGCAGCAATGAACTATTCTGCGGAACTAAAAGGTACACATAAATAAAGGTATTGTATTTTACAAAATAACAAGTATAACATGATTTAACGTTTAAAAAAAAAATATATATATATGTAACGGTTGTGATATCGTCACCTTAAACTTCGATGCCCCGAGGGAGATTCGAACCCGTGGTCTGCCGCACCACGGGCTACAGCACAGACCACTATACCAAGAGGTGAATTCACTGCTTAGCAACGTGTCTGTGTCTTTTTTTTTTGTTTACTTTATTTTTTAGCGTTTATCGCTTTTCTGGTCAAGCATGACCGACAGATACAGGGTGAAACGGGATATAGATCAGGGGAAGACATTCTGGCAAATGACGGCGGGTCCGGGAATCGAACTCG
>NC_140179.1:61490332-61582832 GCF_963971535.1 Notolepis coatsorum | reverse complement strand
GATCAATATATCCACCCATACTACATAAAGCATTTACTGACGATCAAGGAATTATAGACGACCCCCACCCCCTTTCCTCCACGCATGATGAAGCATAACGTATACCGATCATGTACAGTTAAATTTTTTAATATAGCGTGTATAGGGGGGGAAACGGCAATCGATAATCTATATATGCGTTTAGGCCTATAACTCACGTTCTAGGAATTACTGCAGAAAACGATAAAAACGTATACTTATATTCTAGAAGGTATTTTTGTATGAATGTATGAATGAAAAAGTATAACGTTCCCACATCCTGAACGATAGATAATCGATGTTGAATGGGCCATACTAATGTCAATATAGCAATAAAACTTAAAAAGTTATAGCCCTGCAAAAAATGTAAACATCTCCATAGGCTTTCAATGGTGGCAGACTGGGTACTTTGATGAGTACAATGGTTGGCAGTCAATGTGTTAAGCACCCCCCACAGCCCAAATAGAATGATAAAAAAAATAAAAATTATATAATAATAATAATAATAATAATACTAATAATAATAATATATTTAATTTGTAATGCGCTTTATAATTGTGGAGCAAATCTCAAAGCGCTACATTTTAAAAGAACATAAAAATTAGCACGAGTAAAGGAAGAAAGAATAAAAAATAGGCAAGACTAAAGCTAGCAAGGAGTCATAAGAACACTAAAACTAGTCGCAGAGTAAGAGAAACATAGAATAAATAAAACTGGTATATATATTATTTTGCATTCGGTAGTCGAATTTTGGCCAATCAAAGTCGACTATACAAATCCTTAGTCGGGGACAGGCCTAGTGCCAAGTGACCCATACTGGTGGAGGACTATGATTGTGTGTTATAAATAGGTACCCTTTTGCCTACACGTGGTGGTGTGGATTCGAACCTTTTGGTTCCGTGATCTAGTTTGCTTTTGGTTCACTCAGAACGTGGTCAGAACTCCAGATCAGAGGAATCGGTTGACAGCTGTTGTGTCTTGTGTTCCAGGTTCAGATATCGTGCAGTGGATGCTGAAGGATCTCGACATTGAAGATCCAGGTAATTTCCAGGCGTTTGCGAGAAGATTTAAATGATCATAATTCATATTCAATCTTGAATAATAAGCACTCACTGACTTTCCATGTCCCTGAAATGTGATGAAGGAAAAAAAAAAAAATTTAACCTTTATTTAACCAGATAAAAACTCATTGAGATTAAAATCTCTTTTACAACAGTGACCTGTTGCAAAAACACATTAATTTCAGACAAAAACAAACATTAAAACATTCAGACAAGTGAGCTCATGGTTTTAGACACGATTCCATGGTCTTCATCATATGTTTGAATTCATTTAGAGTTAATGTTTCCTGTAGTTTAAGCTCTTCTTGCAGGCTATTCCATGCAGACGGAGCAGAAACCCCAAAAGCCTTCTTTCCAAGATCAGAAACAAATGTGGGACTGTCATTAACAAATGGTCCTGTGATCGTAGCTCATAAGAACTTTGCTTTGGAATCAGAAGGATTGATTGATTGATTGATTGATTTATTGATTGATTGACTGATTGAAAACTTTATTAATAGATTGCAGAATGGGTACAATACAGTACGGCTCAATACACACAATTGTTAAGGGGATGCAGACCAGAGAAAGACTTTCGTCTTGTTTACATCAGGGTCCCCCAAGGCAAGGAAGCCAGGAAGTTTACCTAAAATGGCTTTGTAGATAAAAACATACCAATGGCTAAGTCGACGTGTTGACAAAGAACTACTATCAATCTAAAAATGTATTGATTTGCAAAGAACAATAGCAGTTTGGCATGGAAGTTATTTATTGTGAAAAATGGAAAGATAAACGTGTCCTTTACTCTTCTCTCTTCTACTGTCTTCTATTATCACCTCACTTTCTCCTCTCATCTGTTCTCCTCCTCTCCCCCTCCCCCTCCTCTCTCTCCTCATCCCCTCTCCTCCAGTTGAAGCTCTCCATCTAGGTACTCTGATGGCAGCTTATGGTTATTTCTTTCCTATATCTGACCACGTTCTAACCCTGAAGGACGATGGGACATTCTACAGGTTTCAGGTATGTCAGCTCGACGGTCCGTGACATTCAGCAGAGGTATTTCCTTTATACAATTATGGTATTTGAATAAATCTTAATTTAAAAAGCTCTCTCCCTCCCTCTCTCTCCCTCTCTTTCTCTCTCTCTCTCTCCTCTCTCTCTCTCTCTCTCTCTCTCTCTCTCTCTCTCTCTCTCTCTCTCTCTCTCTCTCTCTCTCAGACTCCATATTTCTGGCCATCTAACTGTTGGGAACCAGAGAACACAGATTATGGTCAGTAGGTCACTCGTTCTCTCCCCTCTATAGATGTTCTCTGCTGGGCTTTGAACCGCTTTTTCTTTATCCACTTTTTCTCCTCCATTTTTCAATTTTTTCTCCCATCCCAATTTAGCCGTGCCAATTCTCCCCTCCCCTGTCTTGATCGTTGCTCACATGTGCCCCCCACTGGCCGGTCGTAGGGAGGATAGAAGCCCATCACATGTCCCCTCCGATACATGTGGAGGCAGCCAGTCACTTCTTTTCACCTGCCAGCGCAGACTCTCATTGGCGAGGAGTAACGTGTAACGGAACGTAGACCAAATGCGTCCACATTTCTATAGGATTCTAGCACATTTTCATAACAATAGCGAATATTACCGTTTTCATTGAGGTTTCTTCCAAATTAACGATGCTTTGTGTTGTCCTTTATATGCCGATTATCATTAAAATCTTAAATTGTACCATATGTCCCCATTTAGACAACATATGTAACGCTACCAGCGCACTTTTGTTAAGATAATTAGTTTACCATTCACGGTCGCTATACTGCGGTCGCATACCGCTGTTTAGATCACGTCGAAGAATAGACACATCCCAGTGACATGTGACCTGTGCTAACGCTCTTGGGAAATGTATTCATGTAGTTTTCAACATTTTCACCTTTTAATTTTAAACCAATGCTGCCATCTACTGACAACAGAAAGTGTTGTCTAATCGTCACCTTGAGAGCCACTTCCGTATACAGCGTCGCCCGAAACCCATTCTAGAGATTCCCACTTTTTGCTGGGAATGGGGCGTGGCCGTATTTGGTCCCAGACAATAAGAGTGGCTGCGATTGGTCACCGTGACGTTAGGAGGCTCACACTGCCCCCGCCATTTTCCTGTCTTTGCTGTGCAGGCGCCCTGACCGACCTGTAGGAGTCGCTGTTTACAACGTCCAGATTACCACCCATCGACTCCCCTCCCGCTAACTCTGCCAATTGAGTCAGTATGACGGCCGGTCCAAGCCGGAGGCAATGCTGACAGCCGGATTCGATACCGGTGTCTCTTGCGTTGGTGACGAGCACAATGTCCGCTCCGTCACCCAGCCGCCCTGAACCGCTGACCTTCTGATACTGATCCAGATCCTAGACCGGGCAGGTCTCCGGTGTCGATGCCCACAATGAGAGGGATTTGAAAGCAGGGTCACTGAACCCTGTAAACAACGCTAATTGCTCCATATTTCATCTGTTTAGATTCAGGACGCTGTCTGCTGTATACAGGTCGATAGCTCAGTAATCTATTTTGGATTAAGGGGATTAAGTGTATAGAACATGTCTCTTTAATGTCATCTGATCCCTCTGTAAACTGGATGGACAGCTCAGGGCTGTTGACCGGTGAGGACAGACAAGCTAAAAGACCAATCGGGGTGTGATTGTTATGTAACAGGTTTATGAATGAAGGGGTTATGAGTTTGAATTTTAGAATTTTAGAATAGTCGTGCCAGTCTCCACATTATGTTTTCATGTCAGAGTCGAAAAATATGTATATAATAATTATTTCTTATTATTATTTTTATTATGAATTTTTTATTTATTTATTTATTGTCGGTCAGCTGAGCCGATCACCGTTCTGAAAGATTATCTCAAGTGTGTATTTATGTGCAATACCCTTTGATTTTAATGATCCGTTTTATTAAAAAGAGTAACTGAATTTAACTGAAACTGAACATTTGAACTGAATTTAAACTGAAACAGAAAATATTTTCTAATATTCGGTCTTACGAACAGTAGACTATTCGAAAATTATTTTGGTCAGTCATGCACATCCCTAGAATGAAGTGACTTTTAAATTTCAATCCTGACAAATGTAGTTTAACATGAGTTCAACCAGGAAGACTACATGCCTATGAGGATACCAGGCAAACATTATCTACATGCTCCACAGGGCCTACACGCACCTGGAGAGACCATCATCTACATGCTCCACAGCGCCTACACGCACCTGGAGAGACCATCATCTACATGCTCCACAGGGCCTACACGCACCTGGAGAGACCATAATCTACATGCTCCACAGGGCCTACATGCACCTGGAGAGACCATCATCTACATGCTCCACAGAGCCTACACACACCTGGAGAGACCATCATCTACATGCTCCACAGAGCCTACACGCACCTGGAGAGACCATCATCTACATGCTCCACAGAGCCTACACGCACCTGGAGAGACCATCATCTACATGCTCCACAGAGCCTACATGCACCTGGAGAGACCATCATCTACATCAGGGGTCTCAAACTCAATTTACCTGGGGGCCGCTGGAGGTAGAGTCTGGGTGAGGCTGGGCCGCATCAAATATTCCACGAAAAAAGGGTTTCAAGTATTCCAAAAAAAAGTACAACTGATCCAATCTTCTCAATCTTTAGCAATAACATTTCAGAACATGAACAGTTCTTCAGAACATGAACGGTTCTTCAGAACATAGGCTTCTCAGTGGTGTCAGTGGACTCATCCACATGCAGCTATGGAAATGCACTGTGCATTTTTTTTTATTCTATCACAAAGCTGTTTAATCAAATCACCAGCCAGTATTTCATTTATTCTGGTTGCTGTGCGATCTGAGGGGGGTTTGCTTTTGTTTGCCTTCAAACATGGTCTCCATCACTTCAGTCATACATTATTTTATTATGTATGCATCAGAGAGAGAGAATGGCTTCTTGTGTTTAGCCAACACCCATGCCACTGAGTGAGGACTTGGTTGCTTTTTCTCGTTGTGACATAGATTTAACAATAATTCTGCTTGCAGCTTGATATGATGATTTCATTCCATCTATTTTTGTGGTTCTTAGCACTTAATTTTTGAGGGAAGGTTGCATCAAAATAACTGTGTTTTGTTTCGTAGTGGCGTTTCAAATTGCCACTCTTCACAAGAGCTACCGTTTCTTGGCATATTAGTCACATTGGTTTGGTGCTGGGACTCAGGATGAACGCATATTTTTCAGTCCATTCACCTTTGAATTGCAGTCGACTTTTCTTTTACTGGCCATCTTTGAACATGCCATATTTTTTTGCTGCCTGCCTGCGAAACTAGGCTACTAGCTACATTTATCTCACAGAGATAAAACTGGGAACGAGGCTACTGTAGATGCGCTGTCAACTCTCTGCTCTGACTCGGACTGAAAGAGACGACACGCATTCCGTGAAGACCTGCCCTACTCTACATCTGATTCGCAGACTGTGGGTGGGGGGGAAAACGCTGAATGTGATTGGACCAGAGCAGAGTACACAGACACAGACATTGGCAGTGCAGCCGGACATGCAGAGCACTGCTTGCAGAGGAGATAGCGAGGATGCATTTGCCTTCCACTTTATTTGGTATCACTCCGGAATCACGTTTCACCCAAGTCACTAACGTAACATTGCTGTCATGAGCCTGCGCTATGGTAGCCTACAAGTGATCAAATAAAAAAACGTCCAACTCGCGCAACGACTCAGCAAAAAGTTGCGCGCGGGCCGCACTAACACTAAACTTTGATGTCAAGTAGGGGGCTGCAAAATATCATCCAGCGGGCCGCAATTGGCCTGCGGGCTGCGAGTTTGAGACCCATGATCTACATGCTCCACAGAGCCTACACGCACCTGGAGAGACCATCATCTACATGCTCCACAGAGCCTACACGCACCTGGAGAGACCATCATCTACATGCTCCACAGAGCCTACACGCACCTGGAGAGACCATCATCTACACACACCTGGAGAGACCATTATCTGCATGATCCTGGTGACCTGGTTCACTGACTACCTCACCAACAGACTGCAAGGAACTGTGCTGTCACCCTTCCTGTTCACCCTCTACACCTCCGACTACAACTTGAATGGGTGCCACCTACAGAAGTTCTCTGATGACTCCTCCATCGCCAGTTACATCATGGACTGTAATGGAGATCACACTCAATTGCATGTAATACAACATTGTATGTTTGTCTGCTATATAGGGTACATGTTGTGTAGGTGTTTGTGCTTAATTCAGCGCAGGAGCGTTCTGACTCATGATCCTGCAGTGGTTTGTCAAGGAGTCATGAGAAGCTGTCTAATGTAGTCATGAGAAGCTCTCTAAAGCAGTGATGAGAGGCTGTCTAAAGCAGTGATGAGAAGCTGTCTAAAGCAGCCATGAGAAGCTGTCTAAAGCAGTGATGAGAAGCTGTCTAAAGGAGTCATGAGAAGCTGTCTAAAGCAGTGATGAGAAGCTGTCTAAAGCAGTGATGAGAAGCTGTCTAAAGCAGTGATGAGAAGCTGTCTAAAGCAGTGATGAGAAGCTGTCTAAAGCAGTGATGAGAAGCTGTCTAAAGCAGTGATGAGAAGCTGTCTAAAGCAGCCATGAGAAGCTGTCTAAAGCAGTGATGAGAAGCTGTCTAAAGCAGTGATGAGAAGCTGTCTAAAGCAGTGATGAGAAGCTGTCTAAAGCAGTGATGAGAAGATGTCTAAAGCAGTGATGAGAAGCTGTCTAAAGCAGTGATGAGAAGCTGTCTAAAGCAGTGATGAGAAGCTGTCTAAAGCAGCCATGAGAAGCTGTCTAAAGCAGTGATGAGAAGCTGTCTAAAGCAGTCATGAGAAGCTGTCTAAAGCAGTGATGAGAAGCTGTCTAAAGCAGCCATGAGAAGCTGTCTAAAGCAGTGATGAGAAGCTGTCCTGCAGCGAGTAAAAGGTGGTGCAGTGGTTCAGCAAGAAGGTCCTGGGTTCGATTCCCGCTTGGGGACCAGGTTGCCAGGTACCCAGGTGGGGTATCGCCCAGGTTACCAGGTAGGTACCCAGGTGGGGTATCTCTCAGGTTACCAGGTAGGTACCCAGGTGGGGTTTCTCTCAGGTACCCAGGTATCCAGGTGGGGTATCTCCCAGGTTGCCAGGTACCCAGGTGGGGTATCTCCCAGGTTGCCAGGTTGCCAGGTACCCAGGTTGCCAGGTACCTCCCAGGTTGCCAGGTACCCAGATGGGGTATCTCCCAGGTTGCCAGGTACCCAGGTGGGGTATCTCCCAGGTTGCCAGGTACCCAGGTGGGGTATCTCCCAGGTTGCCAGCTACCCAGGTGGGGTATCTCCCATGTTGCCAGGTACCCATGTGGGGTATCTCCCAGGTTGCCAGGTACCCAGGTGGGGTATCTCCCAGGTTGCCAGGTACCCATGTGGGGTATATCCCATGTTGCCAGGTACCCAGGTGGGGTATCTCACAGGCCTTTCTGTGTGGATCCCACGCTCACAAGTATTTTCCCCTTAAAAAACAAAACAATGGAAAACAATGCAGAACAGATCGCTAATGCTGTCACATCCCTGAACTGTGGCATGGTATAACGTTTTGTGGTTTGGGCTTACCTCAGATTGGACTCGTCTCGGTTGATCACACAACACATTTCATACAAACCTATTCTTTGGTGTTACACCTCATTTGTATCACCATCAATGGAGAGTCGTTTGGGCCACGATCTCTCTCTTCACACCTAGAGTATGTCCTGCTACCTGCTGTCATAATGTCTACACAGAGAAAGACCTCGATGTGCTCTCTCTCTCTCTCTCTCTCTCTCTCTCTCTCTCTCTCTCTCTCTCTCTCTCTCGCTCTCCCCCTCACCAGCTGTGTACCTGTGTAAGAGGACGATGCAGAATAAAGCCAGACTGGAGTTAGCCGACTATGAAGCAGTGAGTAGTTCTAAACCCACTGACGGATGAGGTTCCTTCTCTCACCCCCTCCTTTCCTTTCCTCTCCTCTCCTCGCAACCTCTCTATTCAGAGATAGGAGATAGTCTCTGTTAATTAAATCCACTTAACCTGTTAATTCCCACAACAATATGATGGCATTGTGATACAGTGTAGCTCTCTGGCTGCAACCTATGCTATGTTAATTTTATACTATATAGATAGTTATTAATATTTATTATTGTTATATTGTAGAAATGTGTGCATTGAAATGTCTGTAAAGTCTCGATGACATTGAAATTAAGGTGACCTTAATTGTCTTTTCGAGTATAAATAAAGGTTGATGATGCTCTAGTCACCCAAACAACTGCCTCTTTGAATTGCTGCGGTCAGGCAAGCACTACCGGAGCCTCATGGCCAGTACAGAGAGACTATCCCTGCAGGCCATCAGGATGCTCAATGGCAATGACACTATGTAACAACCCATCATCTACACACACTGCACACACATCCACACGTACACACTCACTTTAAACAAACACTCACCTTACCACTCACTTTACTGACTTTAGACACTTTAAATGTTACTTGTCCTTTCGGACAAGTTATGTTTTTGTAGGTTTTTATTGGTTTTTGCTACCGGGCAGTCCGGTAGAGAGAGAGAGAGAGAGAGAGAGAGAGAGAGGAGGAATGGGAGATAGATCAGGGGAAGACATTGGGCAAAGAACACCGGGTCCGGGAGTCGAACCGCGTCCCACCGCAGTGCCACTCGGGCGCCCCACTTTAGACCCTTTAACACACTTTATATTTATCTATTATTAAAGAGATTTGCACCACATTCATACCTCATTTGCACCTTACCCCAAGTTTTGTACCTCGTCTCATTTCTGCATTCTACCTGCATTTTTTTTTACTGTATGTAGCACACTCTCAGGGGCTCATTAAGAAACAAGAATTTCATTATAAAGTATTCTGTATTTTATTCTGACAAATAAAAACAAACTTGAACTTGAAACTTGAACTTGAAACTTGAACTTGAAACTTGAACCATTGTGTTCTGTGTGTGTTGCAGGAGAGTCTGGCTCGGCTACAGAGGGCCTTCGCTAGGAAGTGGGAGTTCATCTTCATGCAAGCAGAAGCACAAGCTAAGTAAGACTACCTACCACCTGACACACACAAACACACACACACACACACACACAGACACACACACACACATGCGCACGCACAAGCGCACACACACACACACACACACACACACACACACACACATGGGTGACAAATTAAAGGAAAAACCTGAATAAATTAATGGAAAAACATAACGAATGCAGATGTTTCCATATAGGTGTACGTGTGGCATGGTGTTACCTCACAGCAAGAAGGTCCTGGGTTCAGTGGTTAGTACTGTTACCTCACAGCTAGAAGGTCCTGGGCCCTATTCCCCGTACCTGGTTCAACTAAGTCGATCAAGAGTCCCATTATCCAGATTCAATTAACCCGATGTTTGAAGCCGGGATTTTCCTGTTCCTCAAAGGTGGATTCAGTCTCGTTAACTCGAACCAGACTTGAGACCCAGGATAAGTGCGCGCCGCCGCTTCAGTTCTTCTTCTTCTTTCGTGTAACGTCAGAGGTCCAACTCCGTATCTTGTAGCCATGCCCTTAACTCTGGTCCCACATCAAAGAGGCTGGCTTCCGAGGGTGGTTTGTATAGGGGGCAGATGGTCAGGATGTGGTCAACAGTCTGCTCAGGGTCTCCACACTCACATGCAGCGCTGTCTGCCAGGCCCCACTTCTTTAATGATGCTTTAAAGCGACCAACCCCAGATCTTAAACGGTTCAGCAGAACCCATTGCCGGCGTGGAAGATCGTCTCCTGTTGCGCCATCTCCTGGATCCCAGATGTGGTGGTGGATACGGGTTGGCCCAGCACTCTCCCACTCTCTCTTCCAGGCTGCCGCCAGCCATCCATTTCTGGATAGGTCCTCAGTGGTGGAACGGAGCATCTCTTGTGCCACCTTGTTGTAGGGGTGGCGGGACTTGAGTCTGCTCATAGGTGCTGTTGTTGTTGTGGTGGCAGCCTCTCGTCGTAGGCCAGCTGGTGCGATTCCTGCAAGGACTGGCAGCAGGAAGACAGCAGAAATCCTGATTTTCTAACGGCATTGATTGATTAATTGATTTAAAACTTTATTAACAGATTGCAGTACGGCTCAATAGCCTCGCCGACAAGTTAAATGCATAATCTATAGGCTAATTTTAAGTCCCTCATTACCCCAATCAATCAGATTATATTTCTTTAAACTTGCCTGCTGGCAGTAGGTTTATGGATTGAATAATCAAATGAGATCTTGCTAGCGAAAATAATTAGTTCAACTGTTATACAGAATAAGGATACGGCTCTCTTACCCATTGATTGATGTATGGTGGATTTTTTACTTATCTGCACTGTGGTGTGATGGTTTGTGGTTTTGACTTTCACGCAGACGGCCCGGGTTCGAATCCCACTTCTCCTAGTCTTTTTCTTCTTTTTGCAATGTAGGAATAATTCAATTTGGTGCACGTTGAGAGCTATATAAAGAATGACATCCTCAATGCATGTAGATTTATAATATTTTAACTTAAAACTAGGCTACTTTTGCGTATAATCATTAATATTATATTCCAAAAACATTATATTGGAAACGCGGGGTTTCGAACTCCGGTCGCCCGGTTGCCAGGATTGAGCACTAGCCGCTGCGCCACTGTGCCAGACGGGATATATCCATTGTTTATCCATTAATGGACGAGAGACCCGTGTTTAGAATATTTTTCTTTTGAATGAAGTTTTATCTCTTTATTCTCAAATGCATTAATGTGACGTCAACGGCTCATTCAATTTCTCAAATCCGTCAAACAGCGCATCTCATCAGACATTTTAATCCCAGTTACAATATCACACAAAAACCACAATCCACGCATAGACACTTCAATTTTATGCTTGAATGAAACACAATCCGGGCGCTCCGTTAAGCAAATCTACAGCGGAGAATATATGAAACTAATCAGCCAAACGGCCGATAGGTTTCATTCATTAAAAATATCCCTGCGGGATTCACATTTGCAATGCGCCGTTATTAAAATAACCACATGCAGCGTGTATCGCGACTCCGAGCGCCGTATATGACGTGCATTATTTTATTTAGGACAAAGTAAATCTATAGGCTGAATATGATTTATTATCAGCATTTAGTTCTATTATTATACATTTCAAAAGCCCCCTCTAGGAAAACGAAGCACAGAAACATAATTCAGAATGGTATAATGCAGATCTAGACTGTGAGAATCATTTCAGGAAGCGAGCTGTCATTTATTTGCGGGGGCGTGGCCATGGTTCATCCGGCTAACTGAAGTTAACCCTGCTCTCGACCAGGCTCAAACTTTTTGATCTGTTGTCATGGTGATTTGGACAATCGAGCGTCGGGGAACAGAAAGGTCCGGCTTAAGTCAGGCTAGACTGGAAATTATCCGGCTAACTCAGTTATCCAGGTACGGGGAACGGGGCCCTGGGTTCAGTGGTTAGCACTGTTACCTCACAGCTAGAAGGTCCTGCAGGGCCCTCATTCATCAACGTGGACGTAGAATATGTTCTATTTTCACACGTAAGCACAGAATGTAGAATCAGTGCACGCACAGGAAAATCGGGATTCACCACACGTGCGTACGCAGGTTCTACGCACACCTGTCATGATGAATATGACTTTGATCCTACGTTTGAGCTCGTGCACTGTTTTAAGTATTTGCATACCAGAACCGCCCCGATTAACCATATACGGTAATGGAATACCCCCATGAAATGTGGAAAAATGGACTAAGCCGAGGGAAGCGTGTTATGAGAACGGTGATGTCGGATATGATATCTATTAACCATTGCTGCCTGGGCAGCGCAAACACTAATAAAGACCGCGCTGGAATATGACTGCCTTTTCCCGTGTTGTTTGATTAATACCCAGGGATTAAAGTTCTCCTCAATTTTATTCCAAATTGCGATGGATCTCCCGTCAATTTTCTACCTGCTGCATATGATTTCTAGAGGCATACTACAATCTATTTTGATGTCAGTATTGGGTAGCCTATATAAACAATAATACGAGAGCATATACAAGAACAATGAATCTCACTGCATGTATGATGTAGCCTGCCTTTCAATACATGAACTTGAATTCCATCATGTTTGTGTGCGGGACTCACAAGGCTGTTGTCACAATGGGTGGTACCGGTACAGTAATAACAGTCCACACAATATCACGATGGACCATGCCATAGCCTATGTTCTATTAGGACATGATCTGTGACGACAAATGTTCTAGAATGTTTGATTAAGATATCATACTCTGACAGCATGCCTATGATCAACAAAAACGCGAACTTGAATCCCATCATATACATAGTCTGTCCACTATCTGGTGTCATTGCAATGCGTTTTCTATTCTTTCTTATACAGTAAAAAGGGGGAAGAACACTATATCGTGGGTGTTCATATGACTTGTATTCTGCTTACAGCTTCGAAATTCCACTTGTTTCGTTTAACGTAAAGCCTTTTAAATATAATCAAAAACGTTCCCGTGTTTCTGCAGTCTGTGCGCAAAATAATAACGAGTTGAGCTTTATGATTTATGATGAATTGAAAATGGGGGACCCTGATGTAAACAAGACGAAAGTCTTTCTCTGGTCTGCATCCCCTTAACAATTGTATGTACTGAGCTGTACTGTACTGTACCCATTCTGCAATCTGTTAATAAACTTTTCAATCAATCAATCAATCAAGCTACGCGGAGCGCAGTCAGTCAGTAGCCTACACCCCGTATATTCCGATAACGCTATATAAACCATGCTGCATTCATTCTGAGAGAAAGATCTATTATTCCAAATGCTATTTATAGGGTTTTGACCATAATTACACTACTGTTGCTATTTCACAATGAACTATAATGGATTACGGGGGTCATACAGAACACGCGCCAGTGTCTTTATTTCCGCCTTGAAACTAATGCAGAACTGAGGAGCGCTTATGCGTAGTAACGATATTCTACCACTGGGCGTCAGCTAAGTGTGCTCCGACCTGTGCGTACACGTAAGCACGGAGTCAAGTTCAAGTTGAAATTGATGAATCCCACTCTTTGCTTAGAAATGATCGTACGCACAGGTTAAGCACAAATCTGTGCGTAAGACACGTTGATGAATGAGGGCCCCTGGGTTCAGTGGTTATTACTGCTGCCTTACAGCAAGAAGGTCCTGGGTTCAGTGGTTAGTCATTTTGCCTCACAGCAAGAAGGTCCTGGGTTCAGTGGTTAGCACTGTTACCTCACAGCAAGAAGGTCCTGGGTTCAGTGGTTAGCACTGTTGCCTCACAGCTAGAAGATCCTGGGTTCAGTGGTTAGTACTGTTGCATCACAACAAGAAGGTCCTGGGTTCAGTGGTTAGTACTGTTGCCTCACAACAAGAAGGTCCTGGCCTCAGTGGTACAGTACTGCAATGATCATTATATTAGTCATAATATCTAGTCTATGGACTTGACTCATCTGATAACAAATATTAAACATGCACTAACTGTCTGTCTGTCTGTCTGTCTGTCTGTCTGTCTGTCTGTCTGTCTGTCTGTCTGTCTGTCTGTCTGTCTGCCTGCCTGCCTGTCTGTCTGTCTGTCTGTCTGCCTGCCTGCCTGCCTGCCTGCCTGCCTGCCTGCCTGCCTGCCTGCCTGCCTGCCTGCCTGCCTGCCTGTCTGTCTGTCTGTCTGTCTGTCTGTCTGTCTGTCTGTCTGTCTGTCTGTCTGTCTGTCTGTCTGTCTGTCTTTCAGGGTGGATAAGAAGAGAGATAAAGTTGAGAGGAAGATTCTGGACAGTCAGGAGAGAGCCTTCTGGGATGTCCACAGGCCAGTGGTGAGTAACGTTAACCTGACCTAATAAAATATGTTAGACATGGAAGTGGAAGATACGCTCTGGAACACAAATTGTATACACACAGACATGAACATACTGTACAAAGACTTACACACATGCACAAATACACACTCAACAACATACTAACTAATGATCTACTGCAGCTCACACAGACATGGTTCCACAGCTGTGTGGACAACACACCTTCTGCTGCTGTTTCTTCCATCTGACCTCTCGCGTCGCGTCGCATCATGTCCCGCATTTGCATGTGGGAAAGAAAACACAATTTTCACTCATCAGATCACAGACGTTCAATTATACAATGGCATGCACATTTCTTGATTCTGATTGGCTGAAACACTTCTTTCAGACGTTGTTATTTCTCATAACACACTCCACGTGATCCCAGAACCCGCCCACAACCGACTTTTTTTCCGAATCACTTTTCTGAATGAAACCAAGATGGCGGACAATAATCTTTATGAATGGATGTATTGATATCGTCATAACGACTCATTCAAAAACGATAACGTCACGTGGAATGTGTTAGTTGCTTACACAATGTTGGATTATGTAATTGGTTGGTCATGACTCATTGTGAAACAAAATATAAATCGTGGGAAGTGTGTTGTTAGATGGCATTCGTTGTAGATAACATTTTCAATCAATCAATCAATCAAATAACAACCGCTAACTTCACTGTTAGATGGCATGCTTTGTAGCAACCTATGTATAGATGTAGCACTGTCTATCTGTATGTCATATATGTTATGATGCATTGAAAATGGGGGACCCTGATGTAAACAAGACGAAAGTCTTTCTCTGGTCTGCATCCCCTTAACACTTTAATCGCCGAAGACGCTGGGCAGCGTCTTTGATATCAATATTTCAAAAATCTGTGATCGAAAATAAATCATATTTCTCCCCCGGAGACATGATATGTACTGTTGAGCCCCTCTCAACTCTCCAACGGTTCAAGAGCGCCATCTGGTGGCCGATCGACGGATCGCCAGGGCGGAAACAGGAAATGAAAGCTGGTGCTCATTTCAATTCGGTCCGATCACTCGGTAATAGTCTCAGGACTCGAGCTGATCACAACGGATAGCAATCCGTTACCAATAACTCGATAAACAACATGATTTGGACGTATATACTATTATACAGTCTGGAAATTGATCGGATATTTCTACATCCCATAATAGGAATATTTCAGTTCCACGCTCATCGTCCTGTATTTCATCATCAATATAATGCATTTGGGGCTATAAATCAAGTTCTGGAGAAAGCTGCAGAAAACGATAAAAACATACTTATACTTTAGACCGTATTTTAGTATGAATATGTGAATGAAAAAGTATAACGTTGCTACACCCTGAACAATAGATATAGGACGTTGAATGGGCCATAGTAATGTCAATTTAGCAATACAATTTAAAAAGTTATAGCCCTGCAAAGAAGGGGAACTTCTCCATGTTAAATAGGGCTGGCGAGGGATGGTAAACTATGAATTTAACCCTGGCGATCAAAGTGTTAACAATTATGTGTATTGAGCTGTACTGTATTGTACTCATTCTGCAATCTGTTAATACAATTTTCAATCAATCAATCAAATAACAACCACTAACTTCACTGTTAGATGGCATGCTTTGTAGCAACCTGCCTCTGCAAAAGGACACTGTCGCACGAAGCGATTTCAGTGGATGTCCCAGACACAATGGAAGTATGGATATATTCGTAACGAATAATTAAAAAAAGATACCGTTAACTGGAATATGTTAGTTGTTTACACAATGTTGGATTATGTAATTGGTTTTGTTAGATGGCATGCTTTGAAACACCGCACCTCCCAGCTGCTTCTAGACACGGAGGCAACTTCTTTTAATTCTTTTTGACCAACTTTTTCTGCGGATGGTTTTGTGAATAAATCTCCATTATGCTTCAATTACTGTGTGTTTATTGTATAGCAATAAGGTTGGATGAATTCGGCCATTGTATAAAAGTATTACACCACTTGAAGTTGTGTGTTATAGAAATTAGATCACGCCTATGGGGGCCTAACAACCACCCATAGGCGTGATCTAATTTCTATAACACACTCCGTCGCGTGATGTAATGCTTAAATACATCACAACACTAGGGCTGTACTGAATAGTTTGAAGCTTCGAAGCTTCATTCGTAACGTTGACGTTCGAATTCTAAATCAACATTCAAGTTTTTATTTTATTTTATATGTTTTTTTTATGTGTCTATTCATTCTGTTTAAACCAATGGGGGTTTTCTTCACAGTTGCAGATAAAGATTAGGCTACACTAATATTATAGTATTATACTATTATAGTATGACTCATCATACATGTTTTTATAAAACATGTATCATAATTGATGTAGCCTGTCTGCATCCGCTTGGCGCTCGGCGCTCCATCAAGACGTCACCATCACTTTCGTACCAACCGTGCCCTTATTTGATTATTTATGTTGACGAAACTGACGAGTTATATCCAGTAAAGAAAGTTGATAAAATAAAAAAGACTAATTTAATCAGATGAATCACTTTATTCAAATTGAGGATTTTGTTTGAGGATTTAAAAAATATATATATTATTTAAAAAAAGTCATAAAATATGACGACTGACATTCGAAGCTTCATTAGAAAACTTCAATAGAAGCTTTGAATGTAAAAAAAAAAATATATGACATTCGGTACAGCCCTACTGGTGTGTTTGGTCTCAACATTATCTTCTTCTTCTTCTTCCTCTTCTTCTTCCTCTTCTTCTTCATCTTCTTCTTCCTCTTCTTCTACTTCTTCTTCTTCTTCTTCTTCTTCTTCTTCTTCTTCTTCTTCTTCTTCTTCTTCTTCTTCTTCTTCTTCTTCTTCTTCTTCTTCTTCTTCTTCTTCTTCTTCTTCTTCTTCTTCTTCTTCTTCCTCTGCATCAGCCCGGCTGTGTGAACACCACCGAAGCAGACATCAAGAAGTCCTCCAGGATGAAACAGCCCCATAAAACCAGGAAGGTGAGCACTACCGTGACCTTTGCTGTGATTATAAACTACCAGTTTGACCTTCTCTGGTCCTTACACTGAAACAGTTGTGGTTTTAATACCATTTTCTGTCATCCTCTCCTACCTGTTCTTCCTTATTCTGGCCACTCCTACTTGTCTCTCCCCCCTCTCTCCCCCTGTCCTCTCCTCTCCTCCTGCCCTCCCCTTCTCTCCTGTCCTCTCCCCTCTCTCTTCCTGCCCCCCCCCCTCCCTCTCTCCCTCTCTCTTACTCTCAGTCCGTCTATGGCGACCTAGAGAGTGACTTAGACGACAGAGTGAGAATCTACACACTATACACACTCCCATCAGATGTATGCCTCTAGTTTCAAGTTTCAAGTTTCTTTAATAGTTGTCATACAGAAGTACAGAATACTTTTATACAAAATGCGTCTTACTGTTACGCTCCAGAGACTGTGCTAGACAAGATAAGTATGAAATAAAATAGTATAGCATGTAAAATAGAAGTAAAAATAGAGGTCACAGTGTTCAGTATAGACATATGTACAATGTTCGATGCAGAATAGAAGTAACTGAGTTACCATACAATATACAATATACTATGCAATGTACTCATATACAATACTATATAGTGCAAAGCAGAAATGGGATGAGGTACAATTTAGGTACAATTTACAGTAAGGTGTACGAGTTGTAGTGCAAATCCTTTACCAATAAATATAAAGTGTGTTTAGGTGATCTAAAGTGTGGAGAGTGGGTGCTGCAGTGTGTTGTTTGTTTAAAGTGAGTGTGTGCGTGTGGATGTGTGTGCTGTGTGCATTTGATGGATAGTGTTTATTGTTCGTTGAGCAGCCTGATGGCCTGGGGATAGAAGCTTCTTCTGAGTCTTTCTGTACTCGCCTTGAGACTCCGGTATCGCTTGCCTGACCGCAGCAGTTCAAAGAGGCAGTTGTTCGGGTGGCTGGAGTCCTTGATGATTCTCTTAGCCTTACCCCTGCACCGCTTGTTGTAAATGTTCTGGAGGATGGGAAGCCCCCCTCCAATTGTGCGTTCGGCTGAACGTGTCACTCTCTGTAGTCTGCTTCGGTCTTGTGCAGTGCTATTCCCAAACCAGGAGGTGATGTTGCCAATCAGGATGCTCTCTATTGTACATGAGTAGAAGTTCTTAAGGATCTTCTGACTGACTTGGAACTTCCTTAGGCCCCTGATACTGTTACTGTTGTAGGATATCAGACAGATATCAGGCTGACCAGGTTAAAACATGGTGTCAGGTATCAGACATAATCAGGCTGACCAGGTTAAAACATGGTGTCAGGTATCAGACATATATCAGGCTGACCAGGTTAAAACATGATGTCAGGTATCAGAGACAGGTAATCAGAGACAGGTACATGGTGTCAGGTATCAGACAGGTATCAGGAGGCTGACCAGGTTAAAACATGGTATCAGGTATCAGAGACAGGTATCAGAGACAGGTACATGGTGTCAGGTATCAGACAGGTATCAGGCTGACCAGGTTAAAACATGGTGTCAGGTATCAGACAGGTATCAGGAAGCTGACCAGGTTAAAACAGGATACCAAGAGCCACATGGAACATACTGTATAAGAAATCCACTCTCCTCTCCTCTCCTCTCCTCTCCTCTCCTCTCCTCTCCTCTCCTCTCCTCTCCTCTCCTCTCCTCTCCTCTCCTCTCCTCTCCTCTCCTCTCCTCTCCTCTCCTCTCCTCTCTCACTCCTCTTCTATCTTCCCCTTTCCTCTCCTCTCCTCTCTCACTCCTCTCCTCTCCTCTTTTCCCCTCTCCTCTCTTCTCTCACTCCTCTCCTCTCCTTCCCTCTCCTACACTCTCTTCTCTCACTCACCTCCTCCCCTCTCCTCTCCTCTCCCTTCCTCAAAGTATGTCCTCTCTCTTCCCTTCCTCCTGTGTGTGTGTGTATGTGTGTTTTCTTTCTTTCTGCGTGCATATGTTCTGTCTGTGTTTGTGCATGTTGTGTGTGTGTGCGTGTGCGTGTGCGTGTGTGTGTGTGTGTGTATGTGTGTGTGTGTGTGTGTGTGTGGGTGTGTGTGTGTGTGTGTGTGTGTGTGTGTGTGTGTGTGTGTGTGTGTGTGTCTCCACTAGTCAGTGTATGGTCTACAGGATGACATCAGAAGCCAAAGCCCCGCCCACAGTCCCGCCCCTGAGGTCAGAGAGCCAACGAAAGAGGAGCTACATCAACAGGTACCATGTCAATCAAACTCTATCTGCCAATCAGAGTACTTTAGGCAGCAACCATGTGGAAATGTAGGAGGAGTAAACAGCCTGTTAGGGTTTAAGAAACGTCCCAGTTTACTAGCAGGAAGTGGAGTGGCTAGCCTAGACATTGGCCAAAAACACCTCTCAGTGCCACTATGCATCTGCTTTCATTAATCTGTGCTAAGCTAGGCTAGTTTGCAGCCAGATAGCTTTCTACTACTACTACCATTAATAATAATAATACACTTTATTTGTATAGCACCTTTCATATAACAATTGCAGCTCAAAGTGTTGCACAGCAGTAAAAAACAGGGTTCGCACAAGGTCCTTGAAGTGCTTAAAGTGCTTAAAAAAAATTAAAGAAAAGAAAAGAAAAAAGTCAGGCCTGGAATTCCTTGAAAACAGCCCATTTTTAACAAGGTGCTTAAAAAGTCCTTGAAATTCAAATCAACCATTCGCATTGATAGTTTTGTTCATCCATGATAAAAAAATTCTGAATCAAGAAATAATTTTTTTTTAATTTAAAGTGTAACTAATTGTCGGAAATTGGTTTTAAGCCATAAATATTAGATCCGATTTTTTTTTCTATAAAAAACAGCATTTAAAAGTTAATTGTATCCATCTGGTCAATGTTAGCATGGTGTTCACCGTCAAAGATAAAAAAAAATTTAAATATTGATATTCTCCTTTGGTTCATTACAATTTACTTAAGCATAGTAACATACACAATATTTCTGACACTGGGAGTACATTCCCTGAGATCCATAGGTGCCCCTAGATACCAAGAACATGCAAATGGCCTTGTAGAAGTGGAGCAATCTTCCATTTACTTAGGTATGTATTTCTAGGCGAATTTTCTGAAAATATGTCTAGGGCTTAAGAGGTTAGATAGCGCGATTGATCATTGATTATTGGATGACATGGCTAAATTTACATGATTGATGTTCAAATCAAGTTCTTAAATCCTGTTCTTAGCTAAGAACAAATCCCAGGTAAGAAACCATTCAGGAATGCCAGAATTGTCCTGGGAACTTCGTAAGTGGAGTTAAGAAGAAATGTAGGTCCATTATGAGCAAATGTCATGCTACTGTTTTTGAGACATTTAGGATGCAAACAGAAAATTGGAGGGTTAAATTATTTTACTCCCCAAAGGGTATTTTTGGGCCCCATAGCCCCCATAGGTGCAAAATAATCTAACCAGACCATCTTGTAACACCACTTTATAGTGGGATTTCAGTAGTGATATTTAGTAGTATTAGATAGTATTTTTTAGATGTGAGGTCACATCTAAAAGGTCACATCTAAAGGTCAAGTAATTTCCCCCCCAGAATATAGTGCAGTGGGTCCATGCAAACCTTGTGCTAAAACTAATGTATCCTCTTCTCTTTCCTCTCATCTCCTCTCTCCCCTCCTCGCCTCCCCTCTCCTCTCATCCTCTCCTCTCCTTTTCTCTCTCCTCCTCTTCTCCCCTCCTCCTTTCCTCCTCTCCTCTCCTTTCCTCCTCTTATCCTCTCCTCTCCTCATCTTCTCCCCTCCTTTCCTCCTCTCCTCTCCTTTCCTCCTCTTATCCTCTCCTCCTCTCCTCTCCTTTCCTCCTCTTATCCTCTCCTCCTCTTCTCTCTCCTCCTCTTCTCTCTCCTCTCATCTTCTCTCTCCTCTCATCTTCTCTCTCCTCTCATCTCCTCTCTCCCCTCCTCGCCTCCCCTCTCCTCTCATCCTCACCTCTTCTTCTCTCCTCTCTCCTCTCCTCTCATCCTCACCTCTCCTTCTCTCTTCTTCTCTCCTCTCTTCTTCTCTCCTCGCATCCTCTCCTCTCCTCTCCTCCTCTCTTCTTCTCTCCTCTCCTCTCATCCTCACCTCTCCTCCTCTCTTCTTCTCTCCTCTCTCCTCTCATCCTCACCTCTCCTCCTCTCTTCTTCTCTCCTCTCTTCTTCTCTCCTCTCATCCTCACCTCTCCTCTCTCTCCTTCTCTCTCCTCTCTCCTCTCATCTCCTCTCTTCTTCTCTCCTCTCATCCTCACCTCTCATCTCTCTCTCTTCCCTCTCTCTTCTCTCATCCTCACCTCTCCTCTCTCTTCTTCTCTCCTCTCATCCTCACCTCTCCTCTCTCTCCTTCTCTCCTCTCTCCTCTCCCTATCCTCACCCTCTCCTCTCTTCTTCTCTCCTCTCCTCTCATCCTCACCTCTCTCTCTCTTCTCTCCTCTCTCCTCTCTCTCCTCTCCTCCTCTCTTCTTCTCTCCTCTCCTCTCATCCTCACTCTCTTCTCTCTCTCTCCTCTCTTCTTCTCTCCTCTCATCCTCTCCTCTCCTCCTCTTCTTCTCTCCTCTCTTCTTCTCTCCTCTCTCTCTCCTCCTCTCTCCTTCTCTCCTCTCCTCTACTCACCTCTCCTCCTCTCTTCTTCTCTCCTCTCATCCTCACCTCTCCTCCTTTCCTCTCCTCTCCTCTCTCCTCTCCTCTCCTCCTTTCCTCTTCTCTCCTCTCTCCTCACCTCCTCTTCTCTCTCCTCTCTCCTCTCTCTCTCCTCTCTCCTCTCCTCCTCTTCTTCTCTCCTCTCTCCTCTCCTCTCTCCTCTCTTCTTCTCTTCTCTCCTCTCTTCTCCCCTCAGATCCAGTTCTGGCAGGCACAGCTGGACAGACATCGGTTAAAGATGTCTAAGGTAGCAGACAGGTGAGTCTGACTTAATTACATCATTAATGTGTTCTACACTCACTGCACACACATCCACATGTACACACTCACTTTAAACAACACTCACCTTATTCAAGATTCAAGATTGTTTATTGTCATGTGCACAGTTAAACAGACAGTTTGCCATACAATGAAAATCTTACTTTGCTAGTCCGCCCTTCACACAAAATCACACAATATTAACTAAAACATATTTAAATACAAGCGAGTGCTAAAAAATAAGATAAAAATAGATAAATATAATATATACAATTATTATCACTCAATTTAGACACTTTATATTTATCTATTATTAAAGAGATTTGCACTACATTCATACCTCATTTGCACCCTACCCTAAGTTTTGTACCTCATCTAATTTCTGCATTGTACCTCACTGTTACTAATTTTGCTCTGTATTGTATATTATGTATTTTGACTGAACATTCCTTTACTTACTTTTTACTTATTTCTTAATTACTTTTTTTTTTATATTTTTTACTTACTTTTTTTTTTTACTGTATGGAGCACACTCTCATACAGAAACAAGCATTTCATCATAAAGTATTCTGTATTTTATTATGACAAATAATAAACAAACTTGAACTTGTTATTCATTTCATGACATTTCATTTCATTTCAATACATTTTTATTTATTCGTACATGGAATTATTACAGTCCAACAGTACATAATTACATGCTCCACTAAATTCCATGGCCGAAAGGAACAGGAAGAAGAAAATTCTTATTTGTATCTGCCCCTACACACATACAGTACACTGATGACTAATTGCAATGTTTACCAAACCAAACAGAATGTAGGCTACATACTTATTTAGCAGAAATGGAAACATCAACACAATTAAATTAACATAAATAAATACATTTTGTGTATCTATCAGTTAAATTGCATATTTAGGTTCATTCATTTATACACACACACACATTTATCTATATATTTATATAATGTATTATTCTATATTATACTTCTATATACTATATAATTGTATTATTTTTATTTTATTATAATATAACTAAATCATACTATTTATACTACACTATATTGGTATACAGTGTTATACAATATTTTAATATATTATTATTCTATGTTACGCTGCTATATACTATATTACTATACTCCTACTAGCCTATAGTCTACTCTGTAATGCTATGCTATATTATCCTGTTATGCTAAACTTCAATATTATACTAAACTGTGCTATACTGTCTATATATCTTTTCTTTGTACAACCTTTTGAAGTGAAATATATTAGTAGAACCCTTTTCGCCATTCTGCAAAGAGTTCCATAGTTTGATACCTATAACTGAGGTGCACCTTTGTTTTAAGGTGGTTCGTGCAAATTGGTGCTTAAAATTTTATTTCCTTCTGCTGTCATCTGGACAGGGAACGAACAACCTCTGTATATTTGCTGGTAATACTCTGCATTTTGCTCTGAACAAAACTAATAAAGTCTGTATTTCAGCTAACTCTTTAAGTTTCAATAGTCTGGATTTAATAAATAATTCATTGGTATGTTCTCTTGAATCTACTTTGTTTTGTTTATTTGTTTATTGTTATTCGCACTTACAAACATACATTCTGGGATAAAATAAGTAAATAGAAGAACAGTTAAAATGTGCAGGAAAGGGCGGTCAGGTGGCGTAGCGGAGATTGCGTTAGTCACCAACCCCGGAGACGCTGGATTCGCCTGTTCGAATCCAGCTCACAGCTCCGGGGTTGTCACCAGCTTGGCTGGCCGTTCACACTAATACAATTGGCAGTATTAGAGGGTGGGAAAAGCTGGCGGGGTGGGTCCGGGGCGTTGTAAACAGCGACTCCTACAGTTCGGTCGGGGCGCCTGCTAAGCGCGGATAGGATCTAAGTGGGATAGTGTGATCCTTCCACACGCTACGCCCTCTCAGTGAGAGTCCGCGCTGCCAGGTGAAAAGAAACGGTTGATTGGCTAGACGTGTGTCGGAGGAAGCACGTGATAGCCTCCACTCTCCCAGACCGACTGTGGGGGGTAAGTGCGCAGCGACCAGGAAGGGGATTGGGAATTGGCATAACGACTAACATTGGGATGGGAGAAAATCGGAGGAAAAAGGAGGGGGAAAAAGATAAAAAATAAAAAATGTGCAGGAAAGGTCAAAAAACCCAAGCGCTTATAAGCGACTTCCCCTCTTAAAACTATATAGGATAACTACACAAAAAAATGTAAATCCCCCCCCCCCCCCACATTATGCACAAACACATGCGCATATCCCTCTCACATACACACAGATACATACAATACAGCATTATACAACTATTATAATGTTGGGATTTCTTTTTAAAAGACTTTACACAAATACACATGGATACTAGACTACAGGATCTGTAGTTCTTTTTTAAGCTTACTTTTAAATATATTTAAAGTGGAACATGTTTCTATTAGATTTTGTATATCATTCCACATCACTGCACCTTGATAAACAAATGAGAATTTGGCAACAGAGGTCCTACAGAAAGGAATGCGTAAGTCTTTATTTCTTCTTGTGAGATGTGCATGATAATGAGAATTAAACTCAAAATAAGTTTGAAAAAAATTAGGCAAAGATAAATGAAGACCAATTACTTTGTACATAAGAATCCCTGTTTGATACTTGTTGACCTCATAAATTGTGAGTAGTTGCAGTTGTTTAAATAATGGTTTGGTTGGGGCTAAATAAGAAGAGTTGGTTGCAATTCTTACAAAGGATTTCTCAGCTCTATTGATTGTTTGTAAGTAAGATGGGTAAGTGCTGGCCCAAATTATATTGCAGTAAAAGATGTGCGGATAAATTAAACTGTAATACAAAGTTAGTAATGTGCTCTTTTTTAATAGTTTTTTAACCCTTTTTATCTACTTTGTGAACTATTCTTACTCCTCTCTTCTGTAATATAAATAATGGCTTTATGTTACTTTCATACGTGTTCCCCCACACTTCCACACAGTAACTCAAATATGGTAGGATGCACGGACGTGCACAGGACTTTAGAAAGGCAGGTGCCCGAAATGAGAAAAGGGCATGAATTATTAAATGCAATGCGAGCGCGCATAGCGCGCAAGCCCGATTTTTGGGGTTAATACAAGTCTATGGTACATTCAGTTTCACCAATAGATGTCACCAAAACGACATAGTGTCCCTTTAATAACACAATATGCGCTCCAGACCAACAGCTGCGAGAGAGAGAGAGAGAGAGAGAGAGAGATAGAGAGAGAGAGAGAGACCGACCGACCGATACCGCATTAACTACCTTGTTTAGTTGAAACGTGGTCCAGGTCAGGAGGGCTTGATGAAGTATTATGTCCACTGTCCCACAGTCACAGACTGTTGTCTTGATGTATATCCACTGTCCTCCAGACTGCATCCAGCCAAATAGCTTATTGTTAGCACTGTAGCTTTGTTGTTGTCAAACTTGTCACCACACAGGACATTCACGAAGTCAAAAACTAATAGCGCTTGCCGATTGGTGCTAAGAACAGCAGGGCGGGTGCAAGCCGTGTGACGTAATTGGCAGACTCGACTGTCAATCAAAATTATTCTGTTTTCCGTCAGAGAGGAGAGGAGAGTGAGAAAGAGAGAGAGAGAGAGAGAGAGATAGAGAGTATGCTGCGTGATTTTCCTGCACTAGCAGCAGACAGGGAGGGGCTGGGGAGGGGTGATCTGGCGACGTGTTTCACGAAAATATACAGTGCACTGCAAACCCGACATTTTATTTTGTTGGGCAAATACCTTACCTGATGAAGTGTACTCTTGCTTTGTTTTAGTTGAAATAGTAACTGTAAAAAAAGAGGTCTCGACTCGAGTGTGAGCTCAACAACAGCTGGATATCAATTTCGTGTTCAGTGCACTGCTGTGCTGCTGGCCCTGCGCGGTTTACATCATCTCATGATCATCACCCACCCACGTGCTATGCCTATGCGTAATAGGTCCTTCCAGGCTGGAAGGACCTATTATTTACAAGAGGGGTGGCATTTCTCTTTCTTTACCTAATATTTAGATTCTATAGTGACATCTTTCATTTGGAAGGGCAGGGCAGTATATCTATATGTGCAACAGTAAAAAAAAAAAAAAAAAAAAAGAGGGTGGCATAAAAAGGGCACTTTCTAATGAAAAATGAAAAAGGCAGGTGCCCGGGCACCCCTTCACCCCTATGTATGCACGTGCCTGGTAGGATGAGTGAACAATATAATATTCGCATAGAATTATAATCAAGCACATTCTTTGCCTTGTTCAAAACAAAAACACTCTTAAGGGCTGTACGTTAACTTTTTTTGCACATAGCACTGGTGCTACAGAGGTTGATAGTTTTGTAGCACAGGCCAAAATCTTGTAGCACAAGTATAAAACGTGTTATATTTGTAACAGTCACAAATGTGCCTATTGTATTTGTGTTATTTAGTTGCAGTGCCATGTTTGGCTGTCATTTTCATGCTGACAAGTTGACGTCACACAGCCAGACATGTTACGTGTAAGGAATTATGGGATTTGGTGTTGGATGTATGGACTCTACTAGGGGTGGGAATCACCAGCTTCATCACGATACGATACGATATCGATTCTTTGGACAACGATACGATATTTGCCGATATCTGCCACGATACGATGCAGGTGCCTGCAATCGATATGAGATGAGATCATAAGCCCATTTAACACAATCAGTAACATTTAGATCAACTCAAAAAAGGAAACGAAAATATCATTTGAAAAGAATTAATTTAGCTCTTCCAGACATTTAAATGAAAAAACAATCTATTGTTTTTAATACAAATAGACCTCCTGTTCACTGTAAAGTGCCACGTTTTGATATATTGAGCTTTAAACTTCAAGTAAATTTTTTTGGAACTCAACTCACAACACGCAACCTAAAACCCCTTCCTCTCCCAATCCGTTTCTACAATTGTTTTATGTTGCATGATGATCATGAATTCATTTATTATTATAATTTTTTTTATATTTGAATATCAACATTATCTGTCCATCCTCAGTAATCCTCAGTTTACTATAATATACACCTGACTTCATCGTCTTTCCAAACGCGCACACACACAGAGAAAGGGAGAGTGCCCCCCCCCCCCCCCCCCCCCCCTTTCCCTTTCCCAAGTCCCCACTTTCTGCTGTTCTCTATGGCTCTGCCTCTGATCAGGATTAGCTTGTTAGCTTACGCTAACGTAACGTTAATTTCTGGCGATGTGGGCATAAAAGAATGGCGACGATGCAAAGCATGTTAGATGCATTTGACCCGTTGTGAAAAGAAAAAAAAACACTGACTTATTTCGGGTCGCAAAATAGGCGCACTGCTGTGTAGCCCTGCTCTGCTTTAATGCCAGCAGACATTAGCACGGACTGGGCGGATATGACTCGCCGAGTTGCCACGGGATTTTCAAAATAAGAGTATCGATATGAACCGAACGTTGTTAGCTGCCGGAGCCATAGATATTATGACTGGAGCTGCGCTTGAGGCGGAAATGAGACCCGCCACATGATTTTCAAAATAAGAGTATCGATATGAACCGAATGCCTATCGCACCAGTGCTACTGAAGTAAATCCATTCATCGCACAGGTCGATGTTGCTGTAGCACGTGCAACATATATCTCGCACTGTACAGCCCTGCTCTTGGCTACCTTCTTTTTTATGTACATTATGTGAGGCTTCCATGTAAATTTCTCGTCCAACATAACACCCAAAGATTTTAACTCAGATACTCTTTCAATATTAACTCTGTCTATACATAATGCCACATCATGTGTTATTCACTTCATGACATCATCCATATGTTATTCCCTTCATGACATCATCCATGTGTTATTCACTGTATTACACCATTCACTTCATTGATGTGTTATTCACTTTATCACATCATTAAAATCGTAATGTCTTATTCACTTTATTACATCATTCACATCTTAATGTCTTATTCACTTTATTACATCATTCACATCTTAATGTTATTCACTTTATTACATCATTCACATATTAATGTGTTATTCACTTTATTACATAATTCACATCTTAATATGTTATTCACTTTATTACATCATTTACATCTTAATGTTGCGACAGACTCTGGGGTGTGTTGAGCTGTCACCAGATTGGAATTAATAAAATGTACACTGCACAAGGTAGAAGCAAGTTTAACAGATGTTTTATTGCTGTTCAGGGGGAAGGAAGAGGTTAGTGAGTGTCAGCCAGTCCGTAATCCAAGAGAATCGCCGTTGTCCGATAGCGGGGATCGGTTCTCATACGGGCAGGGACTGATCCGGGAGAAGAGACGTCGGGCAAGCAGGGGTCGATACACAAGCGGGTTCTCAGACTATCAAAGCTTCTGGAACACAGCGGGGTTCTCCTTCCAGAAATAGACAGACACAGCATTGGGTCACACAGACAAAAATCTCCTCCTCTTCTCTCTATCTCTCCTCGTTACTCACTTCTCTTGTTCCGCACAGGTTTTGCCTCAGCTACTCCCACGATTCCTTCTCTCTCCATTTTCTGTCCTGCTTAATTGTGCTTTGATTACGCTCACTTGTCCCGGGCACGTTTGGCACAGGTGCGCTGCATTGGGGCTGAAGCGCTCTGCTCTGCCGGGAGTCTCCTTGGACTTCCTAATATGGGCATATGTCCCAGTACCTTGGCCGAGACATAGCGTCCTTCCAGTACCATGCCAGCTGGTCTGCCACAATGTGTTATTCACTTTATTACATCATTCACATCATAATTGTATTCACTTTATTACATCATTCACATCATAATTTTATTCACTTTATTACATCATTCACATCTTAATTTGTTATTCACTTTATTACATCATTCACATCTTAATGTGTTATTCACTTTATTACATCATTCACATCTTAATGTGTTATTCACTTTATTACATCATTCACATCTTAATGTGTTATTCACTTTATTACATCATTCACATCTTAATGTGTTATTCACTTTATTACATCATTACACACTTTTTCATACATTAAAAAACGATTTAATAATAGTTGTTATTATTACTATCATTATTACTGTCACCCTTTATTTTGACCCTCTCTGTCTCTCACTCCATCTCTCTCTCTCTCTCTCTCTCTCCTCTCTCTCTCTCTCTCTCTCTCTCTCTCTCTGCCTCTGTCCATCTCTCTGTCTATATGTCTCTCTCTCCCTCTCTCTCTCTCTCTCTCTCCCTCTCTCGCTCTCTGCCTCTCTCCCTCTCTCTCTCTCTCTCTCTCTATCCCTCTCTCTCTCTCTCTCTCTCTCTCTCTCTCTCTCTCTCTCTCTATCTCTCTCTCTCTCTCTCTCTCTCTCTCTCTCTCTCCTCTCTCTCTCTCTCTCTCTCTCTCTCCTCTCTCTCTCTCTCTCTCTCTCTCTCTCTCTCTCTCTCTCTCTCTCTAGTCTTATCTCCTATACAGAACAGTATATGGAGTATGATCCAGTCTTCACTACTCCAGAACCCAGCAACCCCTGGATATCAGACGACAACACCTGCCTGGGAGCTAGAGACCAGGTCAGAGTCTCCTCATTCCTCTCTCTCTCCTCCTCCTCCTTCCTCTCTCTCTCCTCCTTCCTCTTTCCCTCTCCTCTGTCCTATATCCCTCCTTCCTCTCCCTCCTCCTCCTTCCTCTCTCCCTCATCCTCATATCTGCTCCTCTCCTCTTCCTCCTCCTATCCTCCTCTTCTTCTCTCCTCCTCCTTCCTCTCTCGAACTCCACCTCTCTCTCATCCTCCTCCCCCTCCCTCCTTATCTTACTCTGCTCCTCCCCCTCCTCTCTCTCCCTCCTCCTCGTCCTCTTCCTCATCTCTCCTCCTTCTCCTACTTATCTCCCATCTCCTGTACTTAACTGTGTGTGCGTGTGTGTGTGTGGGTGTGTGTGTGTGTGTCTGTGTGTGTGTGTGTGTGTGTGTGTGTGGGTGTGTGTGTGTGTGTGTGTGTGTGTGTGTGTGTGTGTGTGTGTGTGCGTGTGTGTACGTATGTGTGTATGTGTGTGTGTCTGTGTGTGTCTGTGTGTGTGTGTGTGTGTGTGTGTGTGTGTGTGTGTGTGTGGGTGTGTGTGTGTGTGTGTGTGTGTGTGTGTGTGTGTGTGTGTGTGTGTGTGTGTGTGTCCACAGTAAGGAGCCAGGCCAGCAGAGAGTCCGGCGGTGGGGGTTCGGGTTCAACGAGGTTCTAAAGGACCAGTGGTCGAGAACAGTTCCTCAAGTTCGTGGAGTCAGAATTCAGCTCTGAGAACCTCAGGTTGGAACTGATGATTATAGACAATTAAACCTGATACTGGAACCTATCTATCTATCTATCTATCTATCTATCTATCTATCTATCTATCTATCTATCTATCTATCTATCTATCTATCTATCTATCTATCTATCTATCTATCTATCTATCTATCTATCTATCTATCTATCTATCTATCTATCTATCTATCTATCTATCTATCTATCTATCTATCTATCTATCTATCTATCTATCTATCTAATCTATCTATCTATCTATCTATCTATCTATCTATCTATCTATCTATCTATCTATCTATCTATCTATCTATCTATCTATCTATCTATCTATCTATCTATCTATCTATCTATCTATCTATCTATCTATCTATCTATCTATCTGTCTATCTGTCTGTCTGTCTGTCTGTCTGTCTGTCTGTCTGTCTGTCTGTCTGTCTGTCTGTCTATCTATCTAATATCAAAGTGATGTCATTCTGTATTGTTTTGTTGTTATAGCAACAAACAAGGTTTCTCTCCTCCACACTGCCCGTGGAGCATTTTTCCCTATTGTTAGGTTTTAGTGAGTTTTTCCTTACCTTCGCGTGGGGTATGTCTGTGAGTGCTTGCATTCTTTCATTTATTTGCATTTATTTTAAATTTGTTGACCTTATGGTGTTCTTGTTCTGTTCTTGACTTATTGTTATGTTTTCTTCTTGACTTGTTTAAAGAAGACATGTACGGCCCATGGGGACATTAACGTGTGTTGTCGGGCCTTATAAATAAATTTGATTTGATTTGATTTGAACAAGGAGCTCCATGCAATAAATACTTGTTTGAGATCTCAAAGTGCTGGCACTCAGTCTGACCTTCATGCTTTAGCAAAGTGATTGATTGATTAGTGAATATCTTCTTATGGAAGGCCAAATGTATTGATTAGTGGATCTGGTACGACACTATGGCAGGTCCAATGTATTGATTAGTGGATCTGTTACGACACTATGGAAGGCCAAATGTATTGATTAGTGGATCTGAAACGGAACACCTAGCCTCAGGCAGATCGCCCAGGAGGAACATTCTTTGTTACAAAGGAATCGATGCAGGAATCAAATGAGGAGATGAATAATTACAAGACAGAAATGTTCTACTGTAAAGCAGTAGTTAACAAAAGCTTGTGTTGGACATGGATGTTAAGCTCTTTGCCACCACCTATTGGGTAGAAAGAACATTACAATAGAAGCTTCTGGTGGACATGGGTACTGGTGGATGTTAAGCTCTTTGCCACCACCTAGTGGGCAGAAAGACCATTACAATAGAAGCTTCTGTTGGACATGGGTACTGGTGGATGTTAAGCTCTTTGCCACCACCTAGTGGGCAGAAAGAACATTACAACAGAAGCTTCTGTTGGACGCATGCTTTTTTTCCGTAGCCTCTGTGAGCGAAGACGCTCTTTGATTGCAGCGAAGAAGAAAAAGACGCTCTCCGATTGGCTAACCATAACCCTAACTCTAAGTATAACCACGTCGAAAGAGGGCCTAAGCATAACCACTTCGAAAGAATGCCTAAGCATAACCACTTCGAAAGAATGCCTAAGCATAACCACTTCGAAGCAGAGAATATATGTACAAGGCGGAAGAGACCCTTCGGAGCTAAACCAGTCAGAGAGGGTCTTTTCTTCTTAACTGTATGCGGCCAATCAGAGAGCGTCTTCGCAAACAGAGGCTACGGAAAAAATCACGCCTGTTGGACATGGGTACTGGCGGATGTTAAGCTCTTAGAGTGGGTAGAAAGAACATTACAACGGCAATGCATTGCAGGCAACAGGCTCATTTAAAAGCTGCAAGAGACAGATTCAGATTAGTTTATAAAACATATTTACTCTACATGTAATTCTGGAAATTATTCTTTCTTATGTCTTCATGAACCAAATGTAAGCCTGGAAATAAGTAAGACAGTAAGACCATAGTAGTAGTCAGATGTATAGACTGGGTCTGTGATCTGTGTACATCTGTGTACATCTGTGACTACTACTACTGTCTTACTGACCCAGTCTATACATTTGACTACTACTACTACTACTGTCTTACTGACCCAGTCTATACATCAAGTCAAGTCAAGTCATCACATACATACCAGGGCATACAGTGAAATCCGGTTGGCCATGGCCACTACGATTGTGCAATAAAACAATAGTAATAGTAGTGATAATAATAAGATAACTAGAATAAACATGATAAATAGATGTTAATAAATCACTTAGAGGCACTGGATCCTATGTACACTCCTATACAATGTGCAGTTTTACTTCTATGTCCCTATCAGTGGTGCAGTGCTGGTATAACTCGGTATAACGGCGTTATACCTCGGTCACTGAGGCTGAAGTACGCGCAATCGCTTTTTACATGGCATTATCCAACTGGACTCCCGGAGAAGCATGCAGCTGCAGAGCCGCAGAGCCAGCGGCGCTCTCTGGGCCGCGCGCTGACGGCCGCGCTGTGAGGCAATAGTATCCAGCTGCAGGACGAGAGCAGCCAAAAAAACTGTGCATGCGCGCGCACGCGCGTGGAGCGTTTGACCTACTGTCAATTTGCCACTGCACCACTGGTCCCTATGCTATACTTGCTGTTACTAACTGTTATGGCCAAAATGGATGTAATTTGGTGTAATGGATTTATGTGACCATGGGGTGGCGCTTCTGTTATTTAAGCGCCAGGTACACTGTAGCAGGTAGTAGTTTGACCCGCAATGGTTTTCGACCGCACCACGCACGACGCAACACGCAGGTTAACACAGGTCGCTGTTTTGAACACCCCGCAGGGCAAAATGTTTGTATGCAATTAGTTATTATATTAAGTATTATTTATTTATGGAGCCCAATATATATGCTTTTTTGCACAGTGAAACAAAATACATATATCGTTTTCCAAGAAAAGCAGCCTGCATCCGAGTGTATCATTGGAACACTGACACACAGCGAACTGACGGGTTGGTATCAGACCAAACAAATAGAACGGTGCGTCAGCCAGGTCTATCTACGGGATCAAATTGCTCAGTAGCTCCGTATAAGACGGGAGCTCCTTTAATACTAACTATACTATGCAACAATCACAACAAGTTATTTTCTTAAAGTGTCCTTTTTCCCTTCCTTTAAAGTGTCATTTTCTTGTGTGTTTAAAGTGACCTATGGTGCGTTTGTGTGTGAGCTAGTGCAGTAAACTACACTAAACTACTACTGTCTTACTGGTGATCTGGTAGGTTCTGGTTAGCGGTCCAGGAGCTGAAGAAGAGACCGATACGGGAGGTTCCGACGCGGGTTCAGGAGATTTGGGCGGAGTTCCTGGCCCCTGGGGCCCCCAGCGCCATCAATGTGGACTCCAAGAGCACAGCCAAGACCACCCAGAACGTCAAAGACCCCGGAAGATACGCCTTTGAGGACGCACAGGTAACCCGGCTTCAGAAGTGTTTTCTTTAACCTTTTTTGTTTGTTTATGGAATGTCTTAATAATTTTGCGAATATCCGCCATTTTGAATTAGCGGCACATCTGCAGTTGTAGTCATATGAGGAGAGGGCATCCAGAGCTCTCGATGAGCGTTGACATTTCTAAAAACTACCTTTCCCAGCCGATTCCAGCTTCCTACAAGCAAATGACTTCTGTATGAATTATTTTTATTTCTCTTATTTCTCTGGATTCTCTATCACAAAACTGAACGTTATTGGCATAGATTGGAGCTCAGTTAGTGTGTCTACCTTCTGTGAACATTTAGCAACAATCCCTGATGCAATCCGATCCAAAATGGCAGAGCCATATCCATAAGAATGGAACTGTACATACATTTACATTTTACATTTAGTCATTTACATTTAGTCATTTAGCTGACCCTCATTTAGCTGACCCTCATTAGCTGACATACAGTAGATGTATAGCTATTAGATTTCATTCACATTTCTTCCTTGCACGCCTGGTGATACTAAATCCAAATTGAACTCTGCCATTTGAAAGAGGAGATTTGGCCCGATCCATAGTGTGCAAGTTGGCTATAATAAGGTAATTTATAGGCCTGGTATTCTATTATACTATAATAATATTTCAAATTGCATGTGTCCGGATGGCAGAATTCAGTACTGTATCTACAAAACCTTCTGTTTAATCATCTTCCCTTTATTAATTTGCTTAGATCTTTTGGACACATGATCTCAAGAAGGTGCTGAACGAGCTCAGTGGCAGTTATTCATGTCTGGTCATTTTTAGCATGGTGTTATTCACTGTCAAAGATGCAAAGAAAAATCATAATTTATGTTCTCCTTTGTTTCATCACAATTTACTCAAGCCTTGTAACAGACACAATATTTCTGACACTGGGAATACATTCCATGAGATCCGTAGATGTCCCTAGATACCAAGAACATGCAAATGGACCTTGTAGAAGTGGAGCAAATCTTCCATTTACTTAGGTATGTAATTTTAGGCGGATTTTCAGAAAAATAGGGCTAGGGCTTAACAGGTTAATGAAATATCAGTTTAGGAATTGTATTATATTTTTAGGCCCTAATACTGTCAAAACAGCAGTCATAGTGTATATTTTCAACAATACGTTTGTTTACCAATAGGTTAAAGTGTTATTAACACTTTGGATGCCCAACCCGAGTTTTCTTGGGTTTACCCCCTGCGGGTTGAATGCGTTTTTTCTCGTTTTATTTTTTATTAGCGATCTGGATTCATATTTCATCAACCGAGTCTACCGTTGGAAAATCAGCCACCCCAGGCGCTCAGATGTGAAAAAAGCGCCCCCTATCATCTCCCAGATGGTAATTCACCCTTTTGGATTGGACTCAGTGAAAATTAATGAGAAAAAAAGACCCGGACTCCACATTTGACTTCTCACTCATGTAACCGGGGTCGGTCAGCTTCATGCTGGACCCTCAGAGCAGCGGGGATTATGTGTTTTTACTGTATACGCGGTGGATCAATAAAAGGATTGATTTTTTCGAATGGCGATCAGGAATTGGAATAATCCATTTGGATACCATCTGATCTCAGGTAAGGAATCTATGTTACCAGTCTTAGGATAATCAGACCCGTTTTCACGGAGATATAAGCTTTTTCTTTTTTTTGTGATATGGCTGTTTGACTCTAAAAGCGATCTGGAACTGAGAGAATCGATTTTCAGCGCGCGGCACTAGCGTGCACATTATACTATCGATAATCTAGCGTTTATTTGAAAACGATTCATAAATAGGCAGACAAATGACAACGTTCTAGAATATTACAGTACATCAGCGATTATCATGGAATCCTCTTTCTTTTGTGAAAACGAGGGGTTTTCTAAATGCTATGAAACGGAAATGAACCGATAAAAAAACAATCTGCTTCGACAATGTTGACTGGAAATAGGTCATTGATAATGCGACGGGCAGATTAGACACATAGCCATAATTTAAAACATAGATTAGGCGATATTAATGCTAACATTGAAGTGGATGTGGGCATTCAAGCACTAAATGTGCGCCCCCTGCTGGGCATTCAAAGTGTTAAAGTATCAGTTTAGGAATTGTATTATATTTTTAGGCGGATTTTCAGAAAATACGGCTAGTATAGGGCTTAACAGGTTAAGTCAGGTACATTGGCTTTAGGTATCTTTTTAGAATATTTTAAATCAGGTACACCTGGATAGATTTCTACTGAACGCACAGACCCTGGAGAAGACGGTAAGCGCATCTCCCATAATGTTGTTGTGTTCCTTTTTATCTAGATTAACAAGTCAGTGTTGTCATAGAAACATGTGAAAATGGCTTCCCCTTCCCCACTGGGAGACAGTGTGTTCCACCCTCTTATAGTTCTAGTTATCAGCTCTATGGCATGCGGGATCCACAAAGAATGGATTGCACGGTGCTAATTGCACCCTTACTTACAATTCATTATGAATTGAAAATGGGGGACCCTGATGTAAACAAGACGAAAGTCTTTCTCTGGTCTGTATCCCCTTAACAATTGCGTGTATTGAGCCGTACTGTATTGTACCCATTCTGCAATCTGTTAATAAAGTTTTCAATCAATCAAGCACCTGCACGGTGAATTGTAAGTACGGGTGCAATTAGCACCGTGCAATCCATTCTTTGTGGATCCCGCCCATAATGTCGTTTTGTGGGTATTCTATTCTCTTATCTCCACCTGTCTCTCTGAAGGAACACATCTACAAGCTGATGAAGAGTGATTCCTACAGTCGTTTCATCCGCTCCAGTTCCTACCAGGAGCTCCTCCAAGGCAAGAAGAAGGTAAAGCAGAAGAAGAAGGAGTCTGAGCTCTGACTGCTTCGCTCCTCCGGCTGACATGTGAGACGGGCCCTGGGTCCACCAGCTAGGGCTGACCTCCACTAGTCCAATAGTCTACTAATCGATCGAAAGGAGCCGTAGTCGAATGCCAATCAATAGTCGTAGTCTAAAGCAAAAAATAAAAAAGATTATAATATATATATATATATATCTTTTTTTTTAATCATTCTTTCCAAAAGCAAAGAGGCCAGCTAACGCTAATGGTGCACATACCAGCGAGGCTAACTGCCTAAGAAAATGGGCACAGAGGCACTGAAAGAGGATTTCACACACTAGACACACTGACTTGTCATTGCATGCCTCTCCTTAGCTGTGTGCGTGTGTGTGTGTGTGTGTGTGTGTGTGTGTGTGTGTGTGTGTGTGTGTGTGTGTGTGTGTGTGTGTGTGTGTGTGTGTGTGTGTGTGTGTGTGTGTGTGTGTGTGTGTGTGTGTGTGTGTGTGTGTGTGTGTGTGTGTGTGTGTGTGACCAGATGAATCTAGTGTGTATGTGTATACGCGTGAGTGTGTGTGTTTGTGTCTATGAGTGTGTGTGTGTGTGTGTGTGTGTGTGTGTGTGTGTGTGTGTGTGTGTGTGTGTGTGTGTGTGTGTGTGTGTGTGTGTGTGTGTGTGTGTGAGACCAGGTGAATCTAGTGTGTACGTGTATACGCATAGTGTGTGTCTATGTATGTGGGTGTGCATCTGTGCGTGTGTGTGTGTCTATGTATGTGGGTGTGTGTGTCTATGTATGTGGGTGTGTGTATGTGTCTGTGTGTGTATATGTGTGTGTGTGTGTGTGTGTGTGTGTGTGTGTGTGTGTGTGTGTGTGTGTGTGTGTGTGTGTGTGTGTGTGTGTGTGTGTGTGTGTGTGTCGTCTATGTATGTGGGTGTGTGTGTGTCTATGTATGTGTGTGTATGGCTGTGTGTCTGTGTGTGTGTATGTGTCTATGTATTTGGGTGTGTGTGTGTGTCTATGTATGTGGGTGTGTGTGTGTGTGTTTGTGTGTGTTTGTGTGTGTACGTGTCTATGTATGTGTGTGTCTGTGTTAGTGATGTTAAGATTCATCGATTCGCATCGGTGCACCGGCATAAACTTTCACGATGCGAGTGCACCGGTGGAATAAGTGCGCATCGGCTAGAATTTAGGTTGAACTCGCGATGCATCTGTTGTAGCATCTGTTGCATCGGTCAAAACCGATTCATTCATATAATTTCCTCTCATCCACTTGTCAGCAGTGCACTGTGACTGCACACAGCAGATACTATCTTTGCTTCGCTACTACAGAAGGCGAGAGCCGCGTCACAGTTATCAACAAACAGTGGAAGTCGAGGAGACATGAATAGAATTGATCAACTGGCTAACGCTAGTAGCTGCTGGCTAACGCCAGTTAGCCGTTCAGCTAACGCTAAACTACAGTGTCTCACTAACTAACGTGACTCTGCAACACCAGTTCCATTAGTGAGGAAATGGGGGGGGGGGTATATCGACGACGCTTGACAACAGGTTCAAAGATAACTTCACATTTATTGGCAATTCGTTTCTTTATATCGCTTGCTCCAGCCAGGTTCAAACTAGTGCACTGCAACCTTGCCCAGGCCCGACGGGGCCCGGCCCGGCCCGGCGGGTTCGGGCTGGGTAGGGCTTTTTTTTTAATAAATCATTCGGGCTCGGCCGGGCCCGGGCACCGCCGTTTTAAATTTTTTTTATTTTTTTATTGCGTTTTTTATTTTTTTTCATATAACTAGGGTTATATGATAACCTTCGTTTTAAGATTCGCTTTCTCTTTTGCGCCAGAGAAACATTTGGATGTAATTACTGCAGCGCGCAGGGAGAACTCAGGGGACAAGTTCAACTCGATTGGTTGTGTTGGAATATAGCCAGTTGGCGAACGTTTTAATTTGTTCTTGGGATGTATGTAGCCGGTTTTGTTAACGGTGTTCAACGCGTTGCTGATGTTGTGGTGAGTGATGTTTACTATTTGCTGGGTCGCGACTCGCTACTTGTTGTGTTGTGATTTTCATTACGTTGCTCTGCTCGAAATCTGATTTCTGTTTTCTGTTTGTTTGTTTGACTGAGTAGGCTATTGTGTGTCGTGTGTGTGTGTGTGTGTGTGTGTCAAAGAAGATTCTATAGCCTTCAATACGTTTTATGAGGCTGATGTGTGAGTCAGTCTATATAAGCGAGCACTGGGAGAGACATTGCGAAACAGGCTATGTAAATGCTTCTTAGTTTTGTTTATTTATTACGTTCATATAAAACCGTGTTTCGAATATTTAAAACAAATACAAAAAAAATTATATTTTAATAATAATAATAATAATAATACTTTTTTTCGGGTTTTCACGCGGGCTAGGGCTTAAAATATTATTTACAGTCAGGCTTATTTTCGGGCAGGGCCTGAAGTTCACGGGCTCGGGCAGGGCTCGGGCTTTATTTCAAGGCCCTTGCAGACCACTAGTTCAAACTGTGTTGGAACTGTACATAGAAAACACAGTACTATGCAAACGTCTTCTTAGGCACCCAAGAGTTTTTATATAAAGTGTCTTACAGTAGATTATTAAATTTGTAATAATAATATAAGCTGCATATAAGGAATACAACAAAATCCTCTGTCATACCATAAAATTGTATCATTATTTTGCATCGTGTTGAATCGCATCGTATCGCCCCGAATCGCATTATGTTGAATCAAATCGTATCGTATCGTATCTCAACAGGGGGTGAATCGTATTGCATCGCATTGCCCGGTGCTTCAAATGTATCGTTAATGTATTGTATCGTTGGCACCGTATCGAGATGCGCATCGCATCGGCCTCAGTGATGGAGATGCACATCACTAGTCTGTGTGTGTATCTATGTATTGTGGGTGTGTGTGTGTGTGTCTGTGTATGTGTGTGTGTCTATGTATGTGGGTGTGTGTGTGTCTATGTATTTGGGTGTGTGTGTGTGTGTCTATGTATGTGGGTGTGTGTGTGTTTGTGTGTGTACGTGTCTATGTATGTGTGTGTGTGTGTGTGTCTGTGTGTGTATCTACAGTATGTATGTGTGTGTGTCTGTGTGTGTATCTGTGTGTGTCTATGTATGTGTGTGTGTGTGTGTGTGTATTGTCTGGTTTCTGTTGTCTGGTTTCTGTGGTTTCCCTCGTTTTGCTCTGGCTTGTTTCTGTGTGTTTCTGTTTGTGTTCTGTCTTTAAGTTGGAAGTTACTGAGGAGAGCAGCTTCTGTCAGAAGATGGTGAGTCAGAGTCCCTGGTGCCGTAGCTTGTTGTTGGAGACTGACATTAACAAACTGCTGTTTGCTTCAATATCCACAATATCTCTGGAACTTCCCCACCATAGTTTCACAAAAATAGGGGCCCTCAAACTAAATTTAGCATAGGGCCCCCAAAAAGCTAGATACGGCCCTGGCCCTACCCTAGCTGTGACAGAACCCTACTGTAGGTCCCTGTGTTTGTTTCCTTATGTCATTCCTCTCTCTCTCTATCTATCTCCCCCTGCCCTCTCTCTCCCCATATCTCTTTCTCTCTCCCCTCTCCACCCCTCTCTCTCTCTCTCTCTCTCTCTCTCTCTCTCTCTCTCTCTCTCTCTCTCTCTCTCTCTCCCCTCTCCACCTCTCTCTCTCTCTCTCTCCCCCTCTCTCTCTCTCTCTCTCTCTCTCTCTCTCTCTCTCTCTCTCTCTCTCTCTCTCTCTCTCTCTCTCTCTCTCTCTCTCTCTCTCTCTCTCTCTCTCTCTCTCTCTCTCTCTCTCTCTCTCTCTCTCTCTCTCCAGAAAAGTAAGAACCTGTTCTAAGGAGCATTGAGTACAGGTAAGAACAGTTGTTCTACTGTAGAACCTTCTAATCTCACACTGGCACATTGTAAAGTGGGCTGACGCTGTCTTCAGCCCTGGGCTGATGGTTTCACACTGGAACAGCTCTTGGGCTCAACTGTTGCTGAGTGAAAAGAGTGAAACTAGTTGTAAGCCAACTCTTACCTTACCTGCTCCACAACTACACTGTCAATTAGCATGTTCTTGGTATCTAGGGACATCTATGGACCTCTGGGAATCTATTCCCAGTGTCAGAAATATTGTGTATGTTACTATGCTTGAGTAAATTGTAATTAACCATTTTCCCATCCCTTTGACGGTGAATAACACCATGGTATCATTGATTAAAAAACAAATATGCCACTGAGCTCATTCAGCACCTTCTTGAGAACACCTATAGTAAATATCTAAGCAAATTAACAAAGGGCAGATCATTTACAGGGGTTTTTGTAGATACATTACTGGATTTTGCCACCCTGACACAATATGAAATATGAATATAGAATATCAGGGGGCTCCCGGTATCATGGGGTAAAGACGTGCATCGTACCTGCTCCCCCAGCTTTTTTAATACCCTCACTAGTCTCCAAATTTTTCTTTTAAGTAATGATTTACACATTTAAAAACTTTTAGTGGTGAGATATGGCGGACAAATAAACAACTAAGCGCGGTATGCCATCCTCCAAAGCCGAGAAACTACATTTTCTGATGCCGCCCGCGCTGGAGATTAATCTAAGTGGCTCTAGCCTGGTGGCTATCAAAGTGCTCATCACAGAGCTATTCACAGAGCTATTCGATACTCGCCTCGAAGCCTACCGCATAGCGATGTCAGCCGAGATAGGAGCAGCGATGGGAACCTTGGACAAAAAGGTAGAAATTATCCATACAAAGACCATGGACAATACCCGTGAAATTACCTTACTAACGGAGGAGGCAAGCCGACAAGAGCAACGATTACAGCATCTCGAATTGGGCCAAGCTAGCGGGCTAGCCGAACTAACTAGGATCCAAGCTAAACTCACAGAGGTACAATCCCGCGAAAGACAGAATAACATAAGAATTGTCGGTCTAAATAGTCAGACATAACTATACAGGCACTTACAACAAAATACTTCAGGATCTCAATAGATGGTCGAGCCTTCCCAACTCACTACAAGCCCGAGCATCCATAATAAAAAATTAACGTACTGCCCAGGATAAACTTTGTTAGCTCAATGCTCCCCTTACCCCCTCCAATCGACCATTGGCGCGAGATACAAGCTACTGTAGATACAAGCTTTCTTAACACTTTGAGTGCCAGCCACAAGAAATCTCGTTAGTTCATGCCATGCGTTGAGTGCCAAGAACGAGAAATCTCATTATTTAATCGTTATTTTTTTTATTATCGATTTCCATTAATTTTTCATCAATCTAGCCCCACATTACCAGTGGGGATCTGTCTGAGCTCTAACAGGGAAAATACCGCCCCCTATTGTCTCTCCGGATGGTATTGCACCCATTGGATTGGACTGAATTAAATGGATGGGAAAAAAAGAGTCCGGAATCCACATTTGACTTGTCAGGCATGTAACCGGAGACGATCCCAGTCATTGCCCACCCTCAGAACAGCGTGGAATATCTGTTTCCAGTACCCAGCGTTGGATCAATAAACACAATTGATATTTGGAATGGCGATCAGGAATTGGAATAATCTTTTTGGAGAACATCTGATCTGAGGTAAGGAATCTATTTTACCAGTCTTGGGATAATCAGAGTTTTTTTCACCTATATCTCAGCGTGTCCCATATGTGTGTGTGTGGCTGTGAGTGTGTGTGTGCTGATCAGGAAATAAGATAATCGATTTTTCAGCCCGCTTCTCTAGCGTGCATAAGTACACATATACTATCGATAATCTAGCGTTTATTTGAAAACTATTCATAAATAGGCAAAAAAATTACAACGTGTTTTGTGTATTCCAGTAAAGCACGATTCCTGCAGAATCTTTTTTTTTCTTTTTTTTGGAAGTTTCAAAACACGAGCGTTCTTCAAAATGGTATAAAACGGAAATTAACCGATTAAAAAAACAATCCGTTTCGACAATGTTGACTGCAAACAAGTCATTGATAAGCGACAGGCGTATTAGACACATAATTTAAGATATAGTTTATGCGTTTGCAAATGTGATCGCCCTCCCATTGACTACAGCGCTGGCACTCAAGCGCTATTTCTGGCGCCCCCTGGTGGCACTCAAAGTGTTAAGACCTTGGGTCTTAAGAAAGGCGCTATATAAAACGTTAATAAGTTATTATTATTATTATTATTATTATTATTATTATTATTATTATTATTATTATTATTATTATTATTATTATTATTATTATTATTATTATTATTATTAAGTTCATTTGGAACAACAAGCGGCCGAGAATCAAAATAACCACTGCTCAGCGCAGGAAACAGGACGGGGGTCTAGCAATCCCCGGATTTAAAATTATATTTCTGGTCCTTCTCACTGAGGCCCTTAATTAACTGGTTTGACCCTGAGGTTGCCGTGTCGTGGCGCGCCTTGGAGGAAGCAACAGTCTTCCCACTAAGACTACAGGATGTAATCTATTCCAACACCTCAATTAAAAAATGCCAATTACGATTTGGTCCTATCATCTCCCATGTGGTTCAGATGTGGTATATCGCACAGAGGTCTTGCGCCATCAAATGCCCATGGCACCTTGACTCCCCAATATTTCATAGCCAACAAGGGTTTAAGATAAATCTGGCCTTCGCACGTTTCAAGACCTGAGATCGTTTTATGACCTTCCCGGTGCCTCCTTTCTCTTTTATTTATAACCGAGGGTGGTGCTTAGGGTGCATGGGGTCCCATGGGGTCAGCCACTACATCGACACCCCTTTTCTAGACTCATCGGAGACAGAACAACCTCAAGGGGCTTCGTTTCAGACTTTTATACATCTTACTCGAGTCCACATACAAGAACCTCCCCTTAGATACAATTTGGCGGGAAGATATTCCAGAACTGGATCCTGAGTTTGATTGGGGAGATATCTGGACTAATATTACACTGGCCTCCCGTAACCCCAATCACCAACAAATACACTTGAACTATATTCATAGAACATATCTCACCCCTAGGAAATTATGTATGATGGGTATTTTGGCTGACTCCCGATGCGCCCTGGGGGCCACTGGCACTTTCCTGCACATGTTCTGGGAATGTCCACCGGTCGCTCAATTTTGGAAGACCATAACTGCTAAGCTTTCGGACATAATATGTGCTTTGACAATACCACTATCCGCAACGACATGAGGTCCCGGGGGAGTCGGAATGTTATTGAAGCACGATGTTCTGGTTCGCTGGGATGCCGGATTCGGGGTCCTCATGGGGTGGGGGCCATGGCTGTCAGGGCTGCGGCGGATGGGGACTCGGGATGTTTCACTTTATAGATATGTAAATATGTGACCGTGCCCAGCGCTATTGACCAGTATTCTGCCCGCGGCATTTCGCGTGAGAGCAAAACAAAGCTTTTTTTATTATTTTTATTATTATCACAGTTTGAATGTTTAAGAACATATTTACTATAAAAGCGAACAGTTATAGTATCTCTAATAGTAACAATTCTTTGTTTAAAAAAGCCTGTTTCCGTGTGACTTGCATGGGGGCGGAATAACATTTGCATGCGAATCAAGACTGGCGTTGGGAGAGTGGGAGAGCGACGCCCATAAACAACACACATGGCCTCTGTTGATAAACTTTCCATCGGATTTAATGAACAAGGTATTGGACTCTGTCGGGTCTGTCTTTTGCGTCTTTATGGGTAAGTTGTTGACTAGTTGTTTATTTAGAATGTACGTGAAATAATAAGCTTGGCGCATTGGACCGGAAACCGGGCGAGTTAGACGTGAGAAGAAGAAATCGTAGTCCTAAAACAGAGGAGACCCAGGGCTTTCGATTTGCAGTGGCTGCCGACAGCGGAAGTCCAACAGCGTCGAACAAACCTAAACGTTATTGCCATAAAATACAATGTATATTGTTTCTTTACCTTTCTGTGAACATAGAAAGAAGCACTAGAAAAAAGTCCGTTTTAACATTCTCAGAGACCACAGTCTTGAACACACACACACACACACAAGATACACACACATGGACTCTGCACTGCACCTTAAGATGCATACAACTGTGATTATAGTTATATATTCGTACTGGCATCGCGTCCCGCTCTTAAGCCATACCGAGATATACCTCATCTCATGTACCTAGTGTACTCCATCAACGAATAAAACCAATACACCCAGCACCTGCCAGGCCCCGCCCCTACTGCCGTACTATATAGTACTAGGCGTGGCCACCACTCACTCTTCCTCTTTTTTCGTTTCCATCATAGCGGATGCATGACACCCTATGCAACTAGTTGATATGAAAAGTTAGAGTAATTAGGTTGAGTGCTTACCGAAGATTTGCCTACCCCTGAAATCTTCGCGGCATGTTCTGGCGGTTCTGCGACTCTGCAGCGGGATGCATTTCGATGCATTTCAGCGTCGAGTTCTGTAGTCTCCTTGTCTTGTTGACAGCAGACAGAGGGACAGCGTGTGAGGTGTAGCTATCGAGCTACCTCGCACAAGGTAGGACTTGCGCCACTAGGCATTATCGCTGGTGTTAGTAAATGCTGCTTGTTGTGAGTTGTATATTGCGCCAGGGGCAGGATGTTTGGGTAAACGTCCCTCTAAGAGGTGGACGTTTCCCAGGCTGTCCTGGAGCGCGCTGCTAATACTAAATGCTATAAATGCTGGGTCAATGTTCTACTATTCCCCGCTGTGGGATGTCACTAGGCATGACAATGCTGGCATTTGTGATGTGCTCGAGTTGTCCCGAGAGACAACCGAGTGTGTATTGGCGCAAGCGGCGGGATATCTGGGTAAACGTTGTTGTTTTCCCCGGTATCCTGGAGCGCGCGGCTAACGCTATGCTATATTGGGCTACTGTTTCTGTTCTGTCTCTCTGCTATGGGAATGTCTGTCTATACTACAGTCTTCCCTCCTCTCAACCATTCATGCTGACGGTCAATCGGTGTCTACTGGGGGAGTATTGGGAGTGTCATCACATATGGCTACAGCAGTACCATATGTCGAGGTGGATGGAGAGAACGCTGAGGCGGGGACTTGTATTTACACAACCCCACCCGTTTTCGGGTTTGGTACAGACCCTATTGTCATGGTCACCAGCAGTGACAGCTCTGGTCAACGAGATCCAATCTCTGTGGACGAAGCAAGCCATCGTCGTGGCGTTTTCCTCCCGGTGTTCTCTGGTGCCTGAGAAATCGGGAGGGGGGGTGTCAGACCCATGCTGGACCTGTCCCATGGGAAGGTTCAGCATTTTTTGGATCGTCTCCTACCTGTTGAACACTGTCAGGTGGGGGTCTGGTTCTCCTCCATAGACCTGTAGGATGCGTGTTCGCATCCCCGATCTTCCGTCCTAGGGCTTACCTACGCTTCCTTTGCAGGGTTAGCGTATGAGTACCAGGGGCTGCCGTTTGGCTTTTCTCTGGCTCCCCGCATCTTCACCAAGTGCGTGGAGGCCACACTGGGGCCTCTGCGTCGTCAGGGGTTACGAAGTGTATTCTGCCCTGACGACGTTCTGGTCCTTGGCGGTCAAGGTGGATCGTCAGGTCTCGTACCAGGCAGGTTCCTACCAGCCTGGGGTTTGCTGTAGACTGGAAGTAGAGTACTCCTCTTCCCAGTCAACGGTTGGAGTGCTATGGGCATCCCTCTCAAAGCGTGTTGTCGACATGCTCGGGAGGTTCCGTCCTAGGACGGTTACGGCGCTGTCCGTGATACGCCTGCTCGGTATGATGGCATCTGCTCATTCCGTGGTCCCTCTTGGCCTCCTCTTCACCCCAGGAGGGGGTTACGGAGGTGGGTTTTCCAGTATGGAAATAGACCCGGTGAGAGGCAAGTAAGGTTCCCGTGTCAGTACTGGGGGACCTCGCCCCTGGGGAGGGCCTGGGGTCCTCACCAGGGGGGTCCCCATGGGCAGTAGGCTGTCACACGTCACGTTTTTCACCGACGCCTTCCTTGCTGGAGAAGCGTCGGGCCAACGCAGTAGGGGGCAGCTGGCAAGCCATGCTGCCCGGTCTGCGCTACGTTCAATGTGTTGGTATTGAAAGCGGTCCTTCTGGTCCTCAAACGGTGTTGATCAGGACGGACAATACGACGTCTGTGTCGTATATCGACAGACAGGGAGGAGTACGCTCCCCCCGTCTGCACCGGGCGGCGGGCGGCTGGCTATGGGCGTTCTCCATCTGCGCGGCCTGAGGGCTCTCCACATCCCCGGCAGGGTGAATGTGGGTACAGGTGTAATGTCGCAGGTGGTCCTCACCCTGACTGGTGGGGATTACGTCCGGAAATAGTCAGGCAGGTCTGGGACCGATGCCGTGCCGCCTGGGATTCTTTCCCCCATACATCTGTTAGGTCAGTTGTTGGGGCGGGTACGTTGAGGAGCGCAGGTCCTTGATCCTGATTGCGCCGGACCGGGGCGCAGCTGTGTGGTTCCAGCTCTTGGGATCCCATCATGGCCTGTTCCTTGGTCATCGCGGGCCCTCTCTCAAGCGCACGGGTCTCTGTGTTAGTTCCCTGTGCTGGGCCAGCTGCTGGTGGGTGAGTCTGGAGAGGATGGATCCTTCTGTGGTTGGTACCATCCGGAACGCGCATGCTCCCTCCACTATCGCGGGTTACGCGGGTAGGTGGCGTATTTTCCAAGAGTGGTGTAAGGCCACCCTCTTGTGAAGCGTTTCCTGCTTGGCGTTGACGCCTTAAGCCGGTGAAACGCTCTTTGGCTCTGAGCTGGGATCTTCAATTGGTCCTCGGTCGGTTGTCCTTGGCCCCGTTTGAGCCTCTTGAGCAAGCGCTGTTGGAACGGCTGTCGTTCAAGACTGCGTTCTTGCTGGCCATCACCTCCGCTAAACGCGCGGGTGTGCTTTGTGCTCTCTCGGTACGGCCAGAGTGCCTGTCTTTCGTTCCGATAGCGGTGCCACTCTGCGGCCTAATCCAGCCTTCGTGCCTAAAAATATCCGGAGTGCTTCCGCTCCAGGGATATTATGGTTCAGGCGTTTCATCCGCCTCCTCACGCTAGTGAGTTGGAGGCGGGCCTTCACCTGTCATGTCCGGTCCGGGCTTGGGGGTTTACCTCAGCCGTACTCAGGGCCTCAGGGCTACCGATCAGTTGTCTGTTACGGTGGCTCTCGTGCTGGTAAGGCACTGTCGAAACAGCGCCTGTCCCATTGGTTGTGCGAGGGCATTGCCCTTGCTTCACGTTGGCCGGGTTGGCTCCCCCTGGGGGCGTCAGGGCGCACTCCACTCGTGGGGTGGCGGCCTCTGCCGCTCTCCTGGGTGGGGCCTCGTTGGAGGACATCTGTGCTGTGGCTTCATGGTCCTCACCGGGTCCCTTCGTAAGGTTTTACCTCATGGACATGACCGGGGGTTCTGTCTCCCAGGCGGTTCTGAGGTCTGTGGCCTCTCCTGCTTCCCGTCCTTTGGTAGGGTAGCAGGCATGTGTGGGTGTGGGCCACAATGTGTTGTGTCACACGTGGTTCCGCCTGTGCTGTGTGTTCAAGAGGTTCTAGTTCCCTCTTGTTCGCACTCGGGTGGAGTTGACTGCCGCCCCCTCTTCATAGGAAGGATGGGGTGACGGGACTCCCCTCCCCCCTGATGTGGGCTTACGGGTCCTCAGGGGGTGCATTTGTCGGTCCTTGCGTCCGCTCTACCCCATATCTCGGTATGGCTTAAGAGCGGGACGCGATGCCAGTACGAATATATAACGACAGGTTATGTATATAACCTAGTTATATGAGTACTGGCTAAGCGTCCCGCTCTTAGCGTGCCCTGAGTTCCCTTGGGGAAACTTTTCTTTGCAAACGATTTTCCGAGGAAGAGTGAGTGGTGGCCACGCCTAGTACTATATAGTACAGCAGTAGGGGCGGGGCCTGGCAGGTGCTGGGTGTATTGGTTTTATTCGTTGATGGAGTACACTAGGTACATGAGATGAGGTATATCTTGGTATGGCTTAAGAGCTGGACGCTTAGCCAGTACTCATATAACTAGGTTATATACATAACCTGTCGTTAGTGCTCTCACCACTATTTAACTGTGATTATAGTGAGTGCTATATTATTTTATAGTAGAATTACTACTAGGGATGCTCGATATTGGCTTTTTTACCGATACCGATATACCGATATTGTCCAACTCTTAATTTCCGATACCGATATCAACCGATACCGATATATGCAGGGTTTTCCCCCCCAAAAAACTGAATAATTTCAGGTAATTAACATTACATATCTCTTGTTGTGTAATTAACACAACATTATGCATACTTTGACAATAAATAAAATTATAATTTGTTCTTACTTGCTTGCCTGGGTAAATAAAGGTTAAAGAATGTAAAAAAAATTAAATAAAAACGCATTTCTTTTTTTTTACACCGATACCGATATTTTCCGATATCACATTTTTATGCCAATATCGGCCGATAATATCGGTAGGCCGATAATATCGGACATCCCTAATTACTACTACTACTACGTATTGTTATTGGACACAGACACACACACAAGACACATGGACCCTGCACACTCAATCAGCGCCAGAGGTCGCTGTGTACTGTGTGGTAAGAAGGCCACCGCTTTAAAGAATAGGGATACATGGCAGTGTTTGCAGGGCTCAAACTATATTATATATCATAGCTATGGATATAATACTATTGCCCATTTGACATCGAGTATCTATCGTTCAATTTGTGAAAAAGAAATAATTTTTTCATCCATACATTCCCATTTTATACCGTGGTGAATATGAGTATAGTTTTAGAGTAATTCTGTCTAATCCCAGAAAACGACGCTATGCAGCGTTTAGTGCATTTCACTAGAAACCGTGGCGTCAATCTGAAATCAACGCTATATTATCTGTATTATGTTTCATCATGAATGCATGAAAGGGTGGGGGGGGGTCGTTTTTCTATGCTTTGATCGTCACCAACGGAATACGTTACACACACACATTACACACAAATGCTCGGATCGCAGTGAAAGGATTCTTGGATCAACACAAGATTGATACCATATAGCCCTTACCTTGACTAGGATGTACTCCAAAAATAATATTCCAATTATCTGATCGCCATTCCAAGTATTGATGTCGATCGTGTTGCCAACATAATCCACCAAAGAACATGAACCGGGAGTGCTTGTTTCTCCTCAATCCATGCGTTATAAATGCTTGTCCTGCCCGACAAGGAAAACCCGGCCCGGACTTTTTTCGACACACAGCCCAAGCCAGAGAGGCGGCATTGGACGTTTGCAATATCAGACTCATTCCCAATGATAACACAGGCTCCCTCGATGGATTATGAATGGGAATATCGAATAAAATACAATAGAAAACCCGACTTTTCTCGGGTTTGGCGCTCAAGCGTCTGCGAGTTAACCCGACTTTATTCATGAGTGGCGTCCAATGAGTTAAGATGCATACACTTGTATACAAGACACTTTCTGTAGAAATTAACTTTTTTATTTTACCTCATTTTATTACTACTACCTATTGTAATATAATCCTTTTTACATACCTGTCGATACTATATCTATACATATCCCTTACCTACTCTTACTAGTTATGCTGCTGGCCAGTGCAAAATTCACAGGATTAAGCTATTTTCACATCCATGACTGCCAGAATTTACTGACAGCTTACAGTATGTTAATGCTATTCAGTGAGGGGAGTGGCTGGGGGGGCTATTGTTAACGCCCAGCAGAAACAGGCAGAGGTGTTAATTCTAGCCTTTTCTTCGAGAGGCGTTTTCACAGTTTAAAGCAAACAGATTTTACAAGATTCATATTAGCACATCATCTTCAAACATTCTCAGATTTCAACGTATGACACATCATTTGAAAGCTTACATTCTGTACTTTCACATTCTGGAAAAATCTGGAAAATGAAAATGGAGACATGTGGCATGAATTGCTGGTCAGGGTCACATATATATACATCGTCTTTTCTCTCCATTGTGCGGGTGCGGCTTGGTGGGGTGGAATATCGGGGGGGAGGCCATCATTTCGTTGGTTTGGCTCGGGAGGGGGGGGGGGTCTCGTGGGTTGTGGAATCACCGCACGTGGGGTGGGGTGTTTTGGGCCCTCGGTTGCTGTGGTTTTGATGGCCTTGGCTTTGGGCCGTGGGGGCCTAGGATTCGGGGTCTCAGGAGTCGGAGTGTCATTGAGGCATGAGGCTCTGGTTCTCTGGGGCATTGGATTCGGGGTTCTCGTGGGCCGGGAGCCGTGGCTGTCTGAGTTGGGGCGCATGGGGGCTTGGGATGTATGCCATTTTATCTTACTCTTTTTATTATTGTCTATTTAAAACTGAATCAAACCATAAACAAGGTGGCCTGTTGGGATGTTAGATCCTAATGTGAAAAACTGATTTTATATGTCTGCACTTTATGTGCTCTTTTTTCTGTTGTGAAGCACTTTTAGCTGCAGTTTCTGTATGAAAGGTGCTATATAAATAAAGTGTATTATTATTATTATTATTATTATTATTATTATTATTATTATTATTATTATTATTACAATGAATAAGGTAATATAATTGTATTGTTATTTTATTCTTTCTGTCCTCTAGCAGGTAATATCACTTCAGCTGGGCGAAGCAGAACTGACCAGCTACCAACCAATCAATCAACCAAACAAACAAACAAACAAACTAACCAACCGACCAGACAACCAACCAACCAACCTACCAGTCAGTCAACCAACCAACCCACCAACCAACCAGCAACAAATCAACCAACCAACCAACCCACCAATCTTTGAATTCCCACAAACAATGATCAATCAGCCAATCAAACAACCATACTTAGGGAACTACTATAACCAGTCAAACTATGGTCACCCAGTCATGTTATAGACAACTACTAGTCACCCATCATGTTTTGGACTACAACTAGTCACCTGGTCATATTATGGACTACAACTAGTCAACCAGCTATACTATGGACTAAACTAGTCAACCAGCCATATGATGGACTAAACTAGTCAACCAGCCATATGATGGACTAAACTAGTCAAACTAGTCAACCAGCCATATGAGGGACTAAACTAGTCAACCAGCCATATGATGGACTAAACTAGTCAAACTAGTCAACCAGCCATATGATGGACTAAACTAGTCAACCAGTCATATTATGGACTAAACTAGTCAACCAGCTATACTATGGCACTCGGGTGTTCTACGAGAACAGGTGTAGACCAAATGCATAGCGATCTTGCGTGGTTGAAAGTAGAGGACAGATCGACACGCAGCCTACTAGCACTATTTAGGAATATAACTGTGTCTAAACAACCAAGCTGCCTGTACTCAAGAATAACTTTTTCACAAGACAGACATGAGCACAGGACAAGACAAGTTACCAGTGGTCATGTTTCAATTCCTCTACCGAGATCAAATGCAATGAAAATAACTGCTATGTATAGGGCCATCTCACAGTGGAATAGGTTGCCATATATAATTACTCAAGCAACAAGCTAAGAAAGCTTTAAGCAAGTAAAGAGGTTACTTTTGGGTACAGGCACAATGCTTGATATATAACATTTTATTATTTTACTAATCATTTTGTAATATTTTGGTATAATGCTAATGTAATGAGGTGGGTTGGGTTGGATGGGTGGGGGGTATGTTTGATTATGTTACAGTATGTATATTGTTTTGTATGTTTATTGTTGGTTTTATTTTAAATTATGGTCTTTGTTTGTATTTATTGTTTTGTGTGGACCCCAGGAAGAGTAGCTGTTGCCATTTGTAACAGCTAATGGGGATCCAAATAAACTCAAACTCAAACTAGTCACCAGCCATATTATGGACTATAACTAGCCAACTAGCTATACTATGGACTAAATGGTAAATGGCTGCATTTATATACCAGCTTTTATCCAAAGCGCTTTACAATTTGTTCCTCACATTTTACCCATTCACTCACACAACGACAGCGGAGGCGACCATGCAAGGTGCCGACCTGCTCATTGGGAGCAATTAGGGGTTAAGTGTCTTGCTCAAGGACACTTCGACATGCTGCCCGGGAGGAGTGGGAATCGAACTGGGAACCTCCGGATTACCAGACGACTGCTCTACCTCCTGAGCCACTGTCGGACTACAACCAGTCAACTAGTCGACCAGTGATATGGACCACAACTAATTAACTACTGTATGGACTACAGCTAATCAACCAGCTATACTATGGACTACAGCTAATCAACCAGCTATACTATGGACTACAGCTAATCAACCAGCTATACTAAATCAAATCAAATAAATTTGTAAGGCCCGACAACACACGTTAATGTCCCCATGGGCCGGACACGTCTTCGTTAAACAAGTCAAGAAGAAACATCACAATAAGTCAAGAACAAAACAAAAACACCATAAAGTCAAAAAAACTTAAAATAAATGCAACACTCCCAGACATACCCCACGCGAAGGTATGGAAAAACTCACTAAAACCTAGCAATAGGGGGAAAAAATGCACCACAGGCAATGTGGAGGATAGAAACCTTAGAAGGGCCATTCAAGGGGGGATACTATGGACTACAGCTAGTCAACCAATCATTATATGGACTACAACTTGTCAACCAGCCATGCTATGGACTACAACCAGTCAACCAATCATTATATGGACTACAACTTGTCAACCAGCCATGCTATTGACTACAACCAGTCAACCAATCATTATATCGACTACAACTAGTCAACCAAATTGATTTTCAATCGAATAAAAATGCTTTTCACAAATATGGAATAATAGAAGAACAATCAGGCCTACAGATACCTAACCTATACTGGTATTACTGCCTTGCACAATTACCAGCTGCCATGTTTTGGTTTTCTGAATTGTCAAATACTCTCTCCCTGAGAATTTAACAAAACACAAAATCCATGCTATCCGCTGATCCTATACTTATATTCCAGAAATGTTGTTAGTTTGAAAAAAATAAACACATAATTCTTTGTGGAAAAACGCTGTGATAGTTTGGTACAAACATACTGTATCTAGAGAGACGTTGTCGAAATTGTCCTTTTTTTCTCCAACGGGGGGAGAAATGCAGGATTTGAACGTGGCGCTCGTGACTCTGGCTTTAGAGAATGGGTGGAGAGAGGTTGGTAAGATTGGACATTTATATAATTATGAGAGGCTTTTCACATTTGAGGAATCAAAGCAGAAACACAATATATTGTACCTATGACAAATATAATCTGCAGATTATATTGCATGAACCCAAGACAACTTTCATACCAAGCCGCCTCTCTCTCCTCGTGAAAAGGCATTGTTATGGAAGGTAAAATGTGTACGCTTTACTCTGTTGCTTTTAAACTCAACAGGATTCTCCGGAAGACAAATAAATGTGTTTGAAGTCGTAATATTAATGAAGAAATATCTGAAGCAGATTGGAAAGACATTTGTCTCAAATCACCAAGTCCTACCTATCAATACAAAATACACTTTTACAATATGAATGGGTATTGGGGACTTATATTACACCCTCATTCAAATATTTCAGATCAATGCACCACATGCAACAAAGAGAAGGGCACTCTCACTGTTCATGGGAATGTCCTGTTATAAAATCCTTTTGGAATAAAGTAATAAAAATATGTTTTGATATTCCAATCTGAGTTATCCCTATAGGATGTAATCTAAAGAATTTGTGTTTATTTCAAGCAAAACATGTAATTGCTACACTCTGGAAAACCAACCATAAGCCAATGGACAACTAGTCATACTATAGACTACAATTAATCAACCAGTCACACTATGGACTACAACTAATCACCCAGTCATACTATGGACTACAACTTGTCAACCAGCCATATTATGGACTACAACTTGTCAACCAGCCATGCTATGGACTACAACTTGTCAACCAGCCATATTATGGACTACAACCAGTCATATTATGGACTACAACTTGTCAACCAGCCATATTATGGATTACAACTTGTCAACCATCCATACTATGGATCCAGCCCAGGACTATCTTTTAATATTTTATTCCATGTTACTGTCCCTCCTTGGTGTGTGTGTGCATGTGTTTGTTTGTTTGTGTGTGTGTTGTCTTTGTGTTTCTGTGTGTGTATGTTTGTGTGACTGTCACAAGCCAGAAAATGTATGTATCAAACAAATAATGTACAGTATTATAAAATATATATTATGATGATATACCAATAACAATACTACTAACATATCCACCAATCAGAGACCAGGAATTCTATTCTGCCTAGGAACAGATCGCTTCGCACTTCACCACAAACTGCCTCTCAGCTCCACCACTGCATTGTGGTAGCATTGTGACAGGGTTGCAGTGCATTGTGGTAGCATTTTGACAGGGTTGCAGTTCATTGTGGTAGTATTATGACAGGGTTGCACTACACTTGCTGGTCCTCATTTGCATAACGCAAATTAGGTCTGACCAGTGCAACACACCTAGCTCACAATACTTGGACCAAACATGTCAAACGAGGTGATGTAGTTCTAAAATTAAACAAGATTCAGCAAAGTGGCAAAGTTCCTACTTAAAATGTTGTCAGAGAAATATTTAGCTAATCCTTTGCAAGGACGATTCACACAGCAACAGTTTTACCCATATTCACACGATGAGAAGAACGGCTGCTTGAAATCACTGGGTTTCTCCTGCAAACTTGCGCACACTGATGTAGCAGGTAGATGTGAGCCGGCTGGTGTAGCAGGTAGATGTGAGCACTGAGCGAGCAGGCTGGTGGAGCAGGTAGATGTGAGCACACAAGAACATTTGCATGGGCTGCACACACGTCCTACGCACACAAGCTTTGGTCTAGTCCTAGTGTTCCACAGAGAGAGATAGGCACGGTTAAGAATCTTAGTATGAAGATCACATTTAGACTAATAGCTAACTAGCCTACTTTATGTTATTCAGCATTATCTTACCTTACAGCAGTGTTTCTCAAAGTGGGGGGCGCAGAGGCATGACAGGGGGGGCCTTGAGATTTATAAAAAAGATTTTTTTTTTTTTTTTTTTGATTACAGAAAATGATCACTAAAGTGCTATCTGTTGCAGCTGCACTGTTCTCCATGAAAATACCATTTCTCAAAATCTGAAAATCATTATTTAATAAAACACAGAAAAGGATCACCAAGTTACTAAAAAAAACCTTTACAGACAACATTGAGACAAAGCTTCCTGACACATCTCCATCCAAACTCTTGGAAGAACTCTTTGAAATCTCATCTGATACCACCTAGAGAGCTAGTTTCAGAGTGTGGTGCTGAGTACCAAGTATCTCATCTCATGGCCCACCAAGTATCTCATGATGCAGCAGTTAAGGTGTTGATACCATTCAGCACCACATACAGTATCTGTGTGAAGCTAGCTTTTCATCCATGACAGCTCTGAAAACAAAATATAGGGCCAATTTGAAAGGTCACGATATTGGTGTTATTTCAATAAATTTAAACATGGCCCATTTCATGACTATTTTGTTGGGGGGGGGGGGGGGCCCAAAATATTTTGGTCCGCCAAAGGGGGGCCTGACAGAAAAAGTTTGAGAAGCACTGCCTTACAGGGACCTGGGGATGTGATGGCTGCATAATCACATCATCACCAGAAGGTGCTTCAAAACCACCCAATTCAAGAATTCCAATATATTATCTCCGTGGCCTAAGTTGAATCGCTATGTGTGAACATGAGCTACTCTCTCTCTCTCCCAAAGCCAGACACCAGAGGAGTTTATGTTTATTAAAGGATCCCCCAGTCAGACCCAAACCTGTGACGTCATCAGGTATTCTCCACTTGCACAACGTGAAGTAGGCATTTCCGGTAGGACTTCCGGGTTGACAATGGTTCTTCCGGTCCCATCAAAATACATTGTTTTCAGCAACTTTTCTCCTGTTATTTAAACAACTTTGTCATCACAGAGAGGTAATGAAACTGTTAGGGTTTGAACCGACCTCAATCGCACGGCACAGACAGGAAGTTCAGAGTTAGCCAAATACTAGGGCGTATTTATTTACAGAGTCACAAAAGGGGTAAAGTAACAATTATGAAACAACAAGGGAGACTGCCATCAGCAGAGTTCTCTGCAGCTCTGCAGATCCTCCTGGTGATAGCAGTGGGGAATCGGTATTTGATGTTGTAGCGTCTCTGCAGATACTCCCAGCTTTCCCTCGAGGTGGAAAACGGAGAGAGAGAGAGATATCAATAACAGTCCAACGAAACACAGAGGCAGTGTGGTTCCCTCCTCCCTTAGCTGTGTCCAGAACCAATGAACAGTAACAATCTTCAGTGTTCTCCACAACACACAAGTTAGCTGAGTTTAGTGCAAACAGAAATTAAATCTTCAGTGTCTCTTCAAAACACACTTCAACTGAGTCCAGTGCAAGCAAAAATGATAATCTTCGGTGTTCGTCACACACACAGACAGAATAATCCAGAGGGGTTTGGTTCCAACTCACCCAAGCGCAAACGCGTAAAGCGGGTAAACGAGGCGCAGCTCCAAACGGGGAACAAGGTTCTCATCAGCGGATCTCCACAGAAAGTCCTGGAGGGAAAGAAGACGAGGCACAGCAACAGGGAAAAAGCAGGCAAAAGCAGTTGTATTCCAAAACGACCCGACATCGATTGAAGGGAAGTCCCAGTATAAAAAGCCTCTGGGGCGCTAATCAAAAACTATGACAGGTGCGCGCTGGAATTGATACTTGCTCCAAAAGCGTGTGGCGGGGAATGCACCAATCAACACAGCACCTTAAAGGAGCGGAGCATGTGGCGGGGAATGCATCAATCAACACAGTACCTTAAAGGAGCGGAGCGTGTGGCGGGGAATGAACCAATCCTCACAGAAACGTTTGTATTATTATATTATAGAATGTATTTAATAAGCAAACGTTTGTCAGCAGGGTTTTTGGGCTGTATTTCATGTAAAAACGTTTACTCTTAGTTAGCCAAATTAGCATTTGAGCTAATATGATGAGACATGATCAATGAATTGCTGTCACCATTGCGTTTGTTAGACCCCCATATGGACTTGTTTGATAATCAGAAGAAATTTTATCATGTTATGCCGATCTGGGAAGCTTATTATGCTGCATGCATGTATTTTCTCCTGTTTACCTGCGTGTAATGCTATCTGCAGGATATACACCAAGCTCACCAAGTCAAATGTACTTCTATGTGCAAGACATTGTACCTAAAAGAATGCAGCATTCTTTATGTGTGATTCTCAAAATAGACTGATTCTTTATGAAAATCTAATCCTTTCACATCTCGTTTTTGCATACAGGGACCTGCTGTGAGTACTAGACTAGAGCATTCATTCAACAATCAACATCCATGACCAGCAGCATGGCTCTTTTTTACACCAGATGCTTAGAAGAGCTACCAAGGATGAAAGTGACGGATGTCCACAGGATTGTAAAAGCGAGCAGTAAAGCATTGAACTCTTTGCTGGACAAGGGTTTTAAACTATATGTGTCCAGCTATATCTTCGATTATGAAGGTGTTGTACATTTTTCCTTTACATTTAGTGATTTAGCTGACGCTTTTATCCAAAGCGACTTACAAGTTCTGTACGACAAGTCATCAGGAAGGGTACAACTCTATCAGCTGAGTAACAATGTTCATCAAAGTGTTGCGTGTTACAGTGTAGGTTAGTTTATTAGAACAAGTGCATGACAGTAAGGTTAGTTAGGGTTAGATTTTTTTTATTTTATTTTTATCTTTTATATATTATTATTTCAGATAATGGTTGAAGAAATGCGTCTTAAGTCGACGGCGGAAGATTGGACGGGTTTCGGCTGTCCTAACGGGTGGGTAGTTCATTCCACCATTGTGGGGCACGGACTGAGAATAGGCGGCATCTCTTTACAATTTGTGTTGACAAAGGGCCCCAATGTAAACAAGCCATATTGCTTTCTTGGGTTGAAATCCTCTTAGCAGACCCTGTATTGAACTGTACTGGCATGTGCTTTTTGTATACAAACTGCTAATAAAGTATTAAATCAATCAAAAGTCAAACTATCTTGTTATTCATCATGTCCTGTTTTATGCCTGACAGTTTCAAATAAAGACAAGCTGACAGGTGAAGTCAGCATCAGAGCCTGTTGCTACAGGTCACTGAAGAAGAATGAAAAGCCCCACAGTTTAAGAGTAGGGTGGAAGGGCGGTGTTTGTTCAGGGCTCCAGAGTACTAAACGTTTTAGTTGGTTGCACGTGCGCCTAACTTTTTCATGTAATGCATAATTCAGGTGCAGCTATACATACACACACATAGACAGACCTGCTAAATGTAAGGTGCACTGGTGCGACCAATTATAATTTTTAGATGCATTAACATGTCTTTTTTGGGGTGCATCTGATTCCCAAATGGGTGCCCTCTGGAGCCCTGTGGGTGCTCTCGTCAGTCACGTTATTGACTTGACTCGTATGGGCTGTTCATGGCCTAGTTTTCTGTATATGGCCCGTTCCAGTTCTGTTGATTGCATGTTCATGTTGTTCTCTGTTCAAAGCCTGTGCATGGCTGTGTTCTCTGTTCATGGTCTACCTGCTTGCTGGTAAGTATCACAGCAGTGTTATCATTAGCATATCGAGTTCTGTTGATTGCATGTTAATGAACTTGTTCTCTGTTCAAAGCCCGTTCATGGCTGTGTTCTCTGGTCATGGTCTACCTGCTTAATCATTACTGCTGGTAAGTACCAAAGCAGTGTTATTGAAGTCCAGGGCGACAGGAACAGAAGGAGGAATTAGGTATATATGTAAATATGGACTACTGTTTTACAAGTCTTTCAAGGATAAACACTGAAAAGATTTTTAATATTGAACAATACACACCAGTTATTCACAATAATATAGATTAAAACTAAATTATATTCAAATGTGTAAACCAACTAGCATCACTCATCTGTGTTACAGAAGCACACTCTACAAGGCACTTGCTGGACCTCTCCCTGACCTCTCTGTGCTCAAGGTGGAAGAGGCTTATACAAACTTTGACCCCTTGTCCAGGCCATTAGTCTGTACCATGGGGATGTCTGCAGATCAACCCTTGGTTGACTCTCGCTTTGGACCTGTCCAGGTAGGGGTGGGCAATATGGTGATAAATATTGTGCAGTAGTCATGGTCACACACTTCCATTGCACCTGCACCCACTCCCTCCCCGTCATTGTCAGTCTGGTCTGCGGATTGATTGATTGAATACTTTATTAGACAGATACAAACAGCACAAGTACAGTACACACACTTGGTCTAAAAGGATAACCCAAAAAAGGTCCTGAGGACTTGTTTCCATTGAGGTCATGTGTATTAAATGCATAGAGATATTGAAAGACATACTGTACAATAATATACAATGCTATATCCTAGACATCATCAGCACTAGTAGCAATAAAACACTATAGACAGGGCAAATCCTATAACAATTTGATAAAAGGGTGTGCCTTATGTGATTTTTCCTGTAGAATACATTTCTGCAATGTATATTTTTGTATATAATCTATTATGACTTATAGATAAATTGTTATAGGATTTGCCCTGTCTACTAGTAGCAAATAATATATGTACAGTACTGTAAACAGTTGGGGTGGGGGGTAATTTCTGGTGTTAAGTTTAGACGTTAATCAGACCAATTACCTCCAGCACCTCCATCCCTGTCATTGTCAGTCTGATCAGTGCAGTTAGCCACTGGTCTTTCTCTCCTCCCCCAAACACCCACACGTTGGCGGACTTGATAGCCATTCCATTCGAAAAGCACAGGCAATTCTCCCTTTGTGAGATGATGACGTCCATCAGGAGTTTTAATCATGTCTTCAGTGAGGAAATGCCTGCTACACACCCTGCTATTAGAAGTGACGGTGAAGTCATCCCTTCTTATGTTGACAAGCCACTTTGCTCTAACATCAGCATCAGCTGGGAACTTATGAATACTCATAGAACAGAATGAAGCTGAGATAGAGCAAAGAGGGACTGAACAAAACTTGTGAGAACTGGCCGCCCTCTTCATATATTTCACAGTGCCTTTCTTCATTCTGGAGCAGGGATTCTGGAGCAGGGATAGCAACAGTGGGATGTTGAATGCTACTCACAGCAGGTATGCAAAAACGAGATGTGAAAGGATTAGATTTTCATAAAGAATATTTTGAGAATCACACATAAAGAATGCTGCATTATTTTAGGTACAATGTCTTGCACATAGAAGTACGTTTGACTTGGTGAGCAATTCATTGATCATGTCTCATCATAATTAGCATATCATTATTATTATTATTATTATTATTATTATTATTATTATTGAATGGTGAAAAGTTTCCTTCTGTTGTTGTTCTTTGCTTATAGAATTTTGTGTTTGCTACTGGCTTATCTAAGTTTCTGGTTTATATTTGTTTTCAACATTCTACATTATTAAGTCCTTACTCTGGAGGTCAAAGTTGACTAGCATTCCCAAGCTCACCTCTATGATGTCACTTCCTGCCCACATGGTATATACCATTTTTACAAGCTTTTACAATCACGGTTAGCCTATTAACACTGAAGATGGAACACCTGTTCCGAAACATGTCTGTATCATAGGCTGCCATTAAAAACAATTTTTTTAAATCTGAGAGTGCTGGTCCGGCCTTCGCCTTTTTTCCTCATAATCCTTGGGATTTCAGCACCCAGTGTCAGATACTGAGAAGCGCGGTCTACATTGACTTTGATATATAGCTACTTTGGTAGCTTAGAGACCTGCAGCTCCAGAGTTTAAAGTTCACCCTGTCCCTAGTGGACATACAGCAGCTTTCGTAGCTACAACGATGGAGTCAAGAGACTCATCCTCGCCTGAAGCAGAGAGAGACTCTTATCCTACTCCATGGCGTGACCCTTACTAACTACTGGCAGGACGCCATCATCCCGAGGGGCCTGCTTATCGCCAAGGCAAGACATCGAGCGGCATAAGAGATGCTAGAGACGAAGAGACTACAAGACTACCTACACACATGGTGCCTCCTGCACTCCTGCAGGCCTACTGGGCAGCCCAGAGACCGACCTAGGAAAGAGATGTCTCCGTGCAAGAAAAGTTCATCGGTCCCGGAGATATACACTATTACAAACATTGGTAACATTGCACCTGCATATTTGAGTGATTAGCACCACAATGTCCTTTCTTAAGGGTGAATGTTTGTACAGTTTTTCTCCTAATGCAATCTTATTGTTTATGGGACTCGTTAGTCTACAATGCTCTCTAGAGGGGGAGACAGGTTACTATATTCATTTGATTAATGGCACTGTACCAAAGGGAATGAATGAAAAAAATGTGTTATCCTGTTTCCTATAAGTGACTTTTTAACTTTAACTTTTATTATCAAGATTTATATTATCATTATTATTATTATTATTATTATTATTATTATTATTATTATTATTATTATTATTGAATGGTGAAAAGTTTCCTTCTGTTGTTGTTCTTTGCTTATAGAATTTTGTGTTTGCTACTGGCTTATCTAAGTTTCTGGTTTATATTTGTTTTCAACACTCTACATTATTAAGTCCTTACTCTGGAGGTCAAAGTTGACTAGCATTCCCAAGCTCACCTCTATGATGTCACTTCCTGCCCACATGGTATATAGCTCCCATTTTTACAAGCTATCACGGTTAGCCTATTAACACTGAAGATGGAACACCTGTTCCGAAACATGTCTGTATCATAGGCTGCCATTAAAAACTATTTTTCTAAATCTGAGAGTGCTGGTCCGGCTTTCGCCTTTTTTCGCCTTTTTTCCTCATCATATTAGCTCAAATGCTAATTTGGCTAACTAAGAGTAAACGTTTTTACATGAAATACAGCCCAAAAACCCTGCTGACAAACGTTTGCTTATTAAATACATTCTATAATATAATAATACAAACGTTTCATTACCTCTCTGTGACGACAAAGTTGTTTAAATAACATGAGAAAATTTGCTGAAAACAATGTATTTAGATGGGACCCGAAGAACCATTGTCAACCCGGAAGTCCTACCGGAAATGCCTACTTCACGTTGTGCAAGTGGAGAATAATGTCTGGATCTGCATACAGAATGTTCCTCTCTTTTTCTACACCCAAATTAATGTCATTCTATAGTGGTGTTCTCAGTTCTGAAACAGAAAATGTACCTGTTTTAAACATTCCCAATTCATCTATCTACTAATTCACACTGATGACATCACAATTTTTTTTTCTGATCTCATAATAATAATAATAATGGATTGGATTTATATAGCGCTCTTCATGACACCCCAGTGACCCCAGAGCGCGTACAGAGTCCATTTTTCGTTCATACACAGTCATACCGGTGGTGGTAAGCTACAATTGCAGCCAGAGCTGCCCTGAGGCAGACTCACGGAAGCGTGGCGAATAATCATCGCCTACGGCCCCTCCGACCACCACCACCATTCATTCACATGCATACACATTCATATGAGGCAAGTAGGTTAAGTGTCTTGCCCAAGGACACAATGGCAATGGGATGGACATAGGCTTGAGCGGGATTCGAACCACCAACCCTTCGATCATTGGACGACCCGCTCTACCCCTGAGCCAAAGCCGCCCCACAAAGCCGTCCCTCTCATGTCTAAGAAACAAGTTTAAGTCTGATATTGTGTCTAAGAAACAAGTTTAAAGGTCAACCTCCACGTTGTATTTTTGTTCAATAAACAATGTGGACTAGGCCAACAGTGGCTTTCATGAAGAAGGGGGAAAAAAAGTATTGAAATTGACCCAGTTTTAACGTTTTTATCAAACATTTTGTCTGCCCAACACAATCACCACGCACGTGCATATTTTAATCAATGGTTCATAACGTGCGTGTGTAATCGAAATGATCGTCACAACAGGTGCAGGGCACCAGGGGGCTCACCAGGGGGCGCTGAGAGTCACACAGCTAGTGGCAGGCAGAGAGCCTTGCTACCATAGATAAACGTATCTGTTTCACCTCACTATTGCTCCGTGATTATAGCCATCCATCCATCTCTAAAGCTAACCACTATTTGTAAAAGCCACAACCACGTTACCATATTTGTAATAATGTAAATCATTGTGTCGTTGTACACATATTGTGTTTATAACGTTAGTAGATAACATAGCTTAGCTTGGTAGCTATTGTGCTAACAACATATCCCGACATCCGGCTCGCTGGCCGGCATGAACGGCCGACCCAAAATGATTCTCTCCTCTCTGTACACCCCGTCCCCACGGGTGCCCTGCCGGGGGGCCCATGGACGCGACGGCGGCGGCAGCCGTAGGGTGCTCGAGCCCGTAAAGGCTAGTGTTACACGATAGCTATGAGCTAACTAGCGCTGCGGGCTCCGGCGCCCTGCGGCCGCCGCTGTTGTCGAGTCCACAAGCTCCTCCGCGGGGACGGGGGCACACAAAGAGGAGAGAACCACCCGCAGGGACGGCGGGCTATAGGCTAACGTCAGTGAGTGTAGCAGGGACAGCGGAGATATAGGCTAACTGTGATGCACCGAGTGAGCCACCATTGATCTAGTACTATGACCCGGACGGACATAAGTCATACGTTTCCTGAAGTGACGTCACGGCCGTGCTAGGTGCTAGCGTCTGATAAGCTTTTAGATTCGGCTCATTAATATGCACCTGTTGTCCTGTTGTGACGTCAGCGTTTGATAAGCTTTTTTGATTCGCGCGTGCATGTTATTCGTGCGTGGACCTTTTTAACTCTTTCAGAGTGGTGTCAAATGGAAAAAAATAAATAATGAAATTATATACCAATGATGTAAACTACCCATAATTGATCAGTAGGGTTTAACCTAGAGGTTGGGCTTTAAGTCTGATCTCATGTCTAAGAAACAGCTTTAAGTCTGATCTCATGTCTAAGAAACAGCTTTAAGTCTGATCTTGTGTCTAAGTAACAGCTTTAGGTCTAATCTCATGTTTAAGAAACTGTTCTTAGTGAAGCTACACTAGCACCCCCAGGCAGGGGCGTAGCTGGGGGGGGGGGGGGGTAGCTTAGGATGATTCCAAGGGCCCAGCACTGGGGGGGGGGCCCAAAAAATGTTTTTTTTGTTTTTTTTTGTTTTTTTTTACTAGACATCACTCAGGTGTATTATTGATGCTCTCATTGATACTATGTTTGTTTCTGAAGTGTGTGTGTGTGTATGTGTGTGTGTGTGTGTGTGTGTGTGTGTGTGTGTGTGTGTGTGTGTTTGTTTGTTTTGTTTGTTTGTTTATTAACACAGTTAAACAGAAGTAAAAACAATACATAATAAGTTATAACGATTGTGATATATAGAGAGAGAGGGGGGGCTTTGGTAGACTATTGCATTGGTCCATTCATTGAAGATGAACGCAATGCGACATCCTTTACTAGGCTCACCCACCAACAGTGCAGGTGCTGAACTGCTGATCCGAATGTATAGGTAAAAACCATATTATGCGTTTTCATCAATAAAAAAATGGCCAAAAAAAATTCCGTTCGCGCGCTTACGTGCGCTCGCATTCACTGGGGGCCTACAAATACATTCTTTCATGGGGCCCAGAATCTGGAGCTACACCCCTGCCCCCAGGACACAGGGAGCTGTGGTCGTGCTGTCTCTATGGAGGGCTCTGGGTTAGGTGGTCATGCTGTCTCTATGGAGGGCTCTGGGTTAGGTGGTCATGCTGTCTCTATGGAGGGCTCTGGGTTAGGTGGTCATGCTGTCTCTATGGAGGGCTCTGGGTTAGGTGGTCATGCTGTCTCTATGGAGGGCTCTGGGTTAGGTGGTCATGCTGTCTCTATGGAGGGCTCTGTGTTAGGTGGTCATGCTGTCTCTATGGAGGGCTCTGGGTTAGGTGGTCATGCTGTCTCTATGGAGGGCTCTGGGTTAGGTGGTCATGCTGTCTCTATGGAGGGCTCTGGGTTAGGTGGTCATGCTGTCTCTATGGAGGGCTCTGGGTTAGGTGGTCATGCTGTCTCTATGGAGGGCTCTGGGTTAGGTGGTCATGCTGTCTCTATGGAGGGCTCTGTGTTAGGTGGTCATGCTGTCTCTATGGAGGGCTCTGGGTTAGGTGGTCATGCTGTCTCTATGGAGGGCTCTGGGTTAGGTGGTCATGCTGTCTCTATGGAGGGCTCTGGGTTAGGTGGTCATGCTGTCTCTATGGAGGGCTCTGGGTTAGGTGGTCATGCTGTCTCTATGGAGGGCTCTGGGTTAGGTGGTCATGCTGTCTCTATAGAGCAGGGGTTCTCAAACTTTTTCACATGCGACCCCATTTTATTTAGGATTTTTATTGGGGACCCCACACTGTATCGCGTAATTTCAACATATAATTAAGGAATATCAAAATAAAAGCACACGTTGAACTTGATCATGCATATTTATTAGAAAATTTTATTACAGCACTATGTTATCAATACACATTTATAAAACGAGGCATATTTTGCCAAAATATGTTGCCAGAACTCGAAAACACTTTTTAAGTACTCTTGTATTTACTCTTGATTTGTCAGAATGCAGGTAGGTGAATTCCAATGGGTGAAGGCAATCACAGAGACAGAGAGTGTTTACTCTTGAACAGGTTCGACTTTAATAGTAAGAACACAGAGTAAATTCTAAGAGAGAACAAGTGCTAATAGCACAAGTGGAAAATAAGGTAAATGGGAGCTTATTGGAGGTCCAGAGTAGAACCATCCGCGTTATCCCCGATCGCAATTAGTGAAGACCTGACAATGGACAAGCAGAAGAGAGGTATGTTACATAGACACCAAATACCAACATTCCACACACACCCCGTGACAGCCAATCAGGAACCACCCCTAAGTGACAGCACTAATTGACAGGGAAATGACAGGTGACAAGCCCAGTGACATATGCCAGGAATGTGGGTGGTCACCGACCGAGGTCGGTGTCCAGAACGTAACAGTACCCTCCCCCGACGAACGGCACCAGACGTTCACCTAGGAGCCTCGGGATTCAGCCGCCGGAAATCAACGATCAGGCTGGGATCTAAAATATCCCTTTGAGGCACCCAAGAACGCTCTTCTATCCCGTACCCCTCCCAATCCACCAAGAACTGAAACCCCCTACCCCTCCGCCTACAACCCAGTATCCTCCGCACCGCGTAAATGGGTTGACCGCCAATAAACCGGGGCGGAGGAACCACAGGCAGTGGCGGGGCCAAGGGCGATGAGAGGAATGGCTTCAACAGGGACACATGAAACGTCGGATGAACCCTCATAGAGCTCGGAAGTCGTAGCTTGTAAGCCACTGGATTAACCCGATGAATCACTTTAAATGGTCCTATAAAGCGAGGAGCCAGCTTCTTGGATTCCACCCGGAGAGGGAGATCCCGGGTGGAAAGCCAAACCCGCTGCCCTGGACGGTAAACTGGAGCCGGACGACGCTTACGGTTAGCCTGCCGTTGGGTACTAACCGAAACCTTCTGTAGCGCCTTCCGAACCTGTTTCCACGTCCTGCGACAGCGAGCCACATGTGCCTGGGCCGAGGGCACCTCCGCCTCCTGCTCCTGCTCGGGAAACAGAGGAGGTTGAAAACCATACTGGCACTGAAAGGGAGACATACCGGTAGAAGAGGAGAGAAGGGTATTATGCGCGTACTCAGCCCAAGCCAACCTCCTACTCCACGTTGCCGGACTACCGGCAACGTAACATCTCAAGACCCCCTCCAAATCCTGGTTGACCCTCTCCGTCTGCCCGATCGACTGTGGATGGAACCCAGACGACAGACTGACAGAGGCGCCGAGGCCGGCGGCAAACGCCTTCCAGAACCTGGAGGCGAACTGAGGACCCCGGTCCGACACGATATCTACTGGCAGCCCGTGGACCCGAAAGACATGCTGTATAATTAAATCAGCAGTCTCCCGGGCCGAAGGAAGCTTGGGGAGAGGGACAAAGTGAGCCGCCTTAGAGAACCGATCCACCACCACCAAGATGGTGGTGAATCCGTCCGAAAGGGGAAGACCAGAAATAAAGTCCAGAGATATGTGTGACCAGGGTCGTTTAGGAATAGGAAGTGGTCGGAGGAGACCCGCCGGTGCCCGTCGAGAGGTCTTACTACGTGCGCACACCGGACAGGCCGCCACAAAGGAACGCGTATCCCCCTCCACTGTCGGCCACCAGAACCTCCTACGGATAAATTCCAGGGTCCTGGTTGCCCCTGGGTGGCTGGTGAGGGATGACGCATGTGCCCACTGTAGCAAGCGTGAGCGCGCCACCTTGGGAACATACGACCGTCCCGGAGGACCCCCACCAGGATCGGGCTCCCGCGTTAGCGCCGACCTTACCACCTTCTCTATGCCCCAAGACACGGGTGCCAAAATCAAGGCCGGTGGAATAATGGGATGGGGCTGCTCCTCCCGACCAGGAAGATCAAACTGGCGCGACAACGCGTCAGGTTTGATATTCTTGGAGCCGGGTCTATAGGAGATGGTATATCGAAATCGTGTGAAGAACAACGTCCACCTGGCCTGGCGAGCGTTAAGGCGTTTAGCCCCTTGGATGTAAGCCAAGTTCTTATGATCAGTCCAAATAATGAAAGGATGTGCCGCCCCCTCTAACCAATGTCTCCACTCCTCCAGTGCCAATTTGATCGCCAATAACTCCCGATTACCCACGTCGTAATTACGCTCGGCTGGTGACAGACGGCGAGAAAAAAAAGCACACGGGTGCACTTTCCCATCCTTTAAGCATCTCTGAGAGAGCACCCCCCCCACCGCGACGTCAGAGGCATCCACCTCCACAATGAACGGAACCTCCGCGTCATGGCGGATCAATACAGGAGCGGATGTAAAACGACGTTTAAGATCGCAGAAGGCCGACTCAGCCCTAGGCGACCATTCAAAGCCAGGGAGAGAGGCCTTAGTGAGAGCTGTTAAGGGATTGGCTAAGGCGCTAAAATTGCGAATAAAGCGCCTGTAAAAATTTGCAAAGCCCAAAAACCGTTGTAACCCCTTGAGCGACGAAGGCCGTGGCCAGTCCAAAACTGCACTCACCTTGGCTGGATCCATGCGCAGATCGCCCTTCGTCAACACAAAGCCCAGGAAGGACACGGTGTCCGTGTGAAACACACACTTCTCAGCCTTAACGAATAGTTGATGCTTGAGGAGACGGTCTAGCACCTCCCGAACGTGCATTTGGTGTTGCACCATATCGCGAGAAAAAATCAGGATATCATCTAAGTAGACAAACACCGACACCCCAATCAAGTCTCGCAGCACGTCGTTAACCAGGGCTTGGAAGACTGCCGGAGCATTAGCCAAACCAAAGGGCATGACCAAATACTCATAGTGCCCATTGGGTGTGTTAAATGCAGTCTTCCACTCGTCTCCCTCTCTAATCCTGACCAGGTTGTATGCATTACGTAAGTCAAGTTTAGAAAAGACCTGTGCCCCCTGTAAGCACTCAAAGGCCGTGTCCATGAGGGGTAAAGGATATCGGTTCTTGATGGAAACGTCATTCAATCCCCTATAATCAATGCATGGGCGCTGATCCCCATCCTTTTTATCAACAAAGAAGAAGCCAGCGCCGGCAGGGGAAGTGGAAGGGCGTATGTGCCCCGCAAGCAATGCCTCCTCTAAGTAGGTGTTCATGGCCAAGGTTTCGGGGCGCGAGAGAGAGAACATTCGCCCGCGAGGCGGGGAGGTACCGGGTAGAAGATTAATGGGACAGTCGTATGATCTATGAGGCGGAAGTGCTTTAGCACGCGTCTTGCTAAAAACATCCGCCAGGTCCCAATAGATCTCAGGCACCCCTATTAAATCGGGATTAGAGGGTAGATCAGAATCTGCCACGCTCCCCACCATCCTGGAGAAAGAGGGAGGAGACAAAAGAGAAGAGGGGGGGGGGAGACAAGGGTTTGGGCAAACTCCCGCTGACGATCGACTTGACGTCGGCCGCCGTTGAGAGTTCGCCCGTGCTCCAATTAATGACACGAACACATGACGACAACCAGGGATGACCCAACACCATGACAGAATAGGGGGAAAATATGACAAAAAAAGTAACCCATTCCCACTCCCCACCCTCCACCCGGATGTGTAAGGGAACTGTGCGCTGGGTGACGCTCACACTGCCCAGAGGCCGACCGTCCAGGGCAAAAACTGGTAAGGGAACCCCTAAATCCTCCACTGGGGTTCCCCACTCCTTCACCAATCCCACGTGAATAAAATTGCCCGCCGCCCCTGAGTCAATGAGAGCCTTAGTTCCCCTAATGTCACCCCCACAGTTGATCGCCACCTCAAAAAATGTACGAGAATCCGTGGTTTTGGCAGGAATGAGCCCACCTGCTGGCGCCTTTTCGAAGCCCGACGGCGCACCTTCCATCCCCGATTGGCGCCGAGCCGATACAGTCTGGACCCGACAGCTGCCGAAGCGGTGACCGGTGCGGCCGCACCGGAAGCAGCGTCGCTCTTTGATGAAGCGCTGCCTCTCGTCGTCCGAGAGCGACAGCGCTCCAAGCTGCATGGATTCATCACCCAGTGGCTCGTGTAATGCATGGAATTATCAACACCAGGAGAAGAAGGAAAACATACCTGGGGCTGGGTGGTGTTGACATGCTCCTTCTCCCTCTCCCGGTGCCGATTGTCCATCTTGATGGTGGTGTTGATCAGCACTTCCAGCTGCTCGGGGATCTCACGCGCGGAGAGCGCATCTCGCATCCGCGCTGAGAGTCCCCTGACGAACAGAACCACGCAGACGTTCTCCGCCCAAGCTGTCTCCCGAGCCAAGATCCGAAAATTGATAGCATAAGCTGCGACCGTGCGGAGGCCCTGCCGGCAGTCGAGAAGACGACCACCAGCCTCGAAGATCGAGAGTACCCGGGAAGTATCGAATACTCTTCTCAATTCCCGGGTAAAGGCGTCCAGACTGTCGCAGATTATCGCCCCTGCCTCTAATTCCGCCGTAGCCCAGGAGAGAGCTTGACCGGTGAGCAGTGTGATAATATACGCTACCTGCGCTGTCTCCGATGGAAATGATCGTGGTTGCAGCCGGAAAACGAGTAGACACTGGGTGATGAATTCCCGACAACCATCCGGTGATCCGTCATAGCGAGCGGGCGCCTGCAGATGTGGTTCGCGGGACCGCTCCTGGACCCCGAATACCCCCCGACTCTCCTCTGCGTGGAACGCTGCTTCTCCCGCCGCCGACTGAACACCAGCCACTCCTTCTTGGGCTTGTCGGGCTGTGGCCAACGCCGACTGCGCCACCGCTTGGGATGATCCGACGACCCCATTGAGTCGGATTAACTCGGCGCTGACCAGCTGCTGATGTTCCTCCATCCGTGTCTGGGCTGCTCCCTGCGTCCGGAGCATCTCCATGATGGCCTCCATGGAATTCTGATGGTCAGGTCTTCTGTCAGAATGCAGGTAGGTGAATTCCAATGGGTGAAGGCAATCACAGAGACAGAGAGTGTTTACTCTTGAACAGGTTCGACTTTAATAGTAAGAACACAGAGTAAATTCTAAGAGAGAACAAGTGCTAATAGCACAAGTGGAAAATAAGGTAAATGGGAGCTTATTGGAGGTCCAGAGTAGAACCATCCGCGTTATCCCCGAACGCAATTAGTGAAGACCTGACAATGGACAAGCAGAAGAGAGGTATGTTACATAGACACCAAATACCAACATTCCACACACACCCCCGTGACAGCCAATCAGGAACCACCCCTAAGTGACAGCACTAATTGACAGGGAAATGACAGGTGACAAGCCCAGTGACATATGCCAGGAATGTGGGTGGTCACCGACCTCGTCCAGAACGTAACATTGATTTGTCTTTTCTACACGGCTGTTTGGAGCAGCAACCTAGATACTGTCTGACAGCCAACATGTTGCAGATATTAACAGGTCCCGTCGGTTCCATTAAAAGGAGATGTTGACATTTTTAATGTTTGTTTGTTTGTTATCTTGTTCATGCACTAATCACATTATGGCATATCAAACCTCAGTTGGTGAGGAATCTGTTGTTTTGTTTTGATGGTATTATTGTTGATTAATTGTAATACTGTAAATCATTTATCATTACATTATCAGTTATCAATTGAACGCTTGCACTGAAGAACAATACAACTCTTGTTTGGATTTTTTTTGGACAGCCCCTGTAATTACAGTTGTAAATTAGATCCTAATAACGATACTTCTCTCGCTCTGAAAAGCTAAAAAAAATTATGTTTCACTAAGTTTACAACCAGGTTGCAAGATACAAATACTGGCCAAAACGTTGGAACATGTAAAACACAGATTACCAATCAATAACAAGTTCTGTAATTGGCTTTAATTCACTTAAAATCCCATTTTAAGGTGTTACAGCTCAAAATACTGGAATTGTTCTGTGTTTGCTGAAACTGTCCTAAATGCACTTCTCTACTGTCTTTAACTATGAATAAACACAACACTCTAACTTACCATCTTTAGATAATAAAGTACTCAACCTCTACTGTCTTTAACTGTGAATGAACACAACACTCTAACGTACCATCTTTAGATAATAAAGTACTCAACCTCTACTGTCTTTAACTATGAACACAACAGTGGCGTCGCGTGGGTAAAATAACAGGGGAAGCCAAAAAAATATTATTAAAAAAAAAAGTATTCAATATTTTTATTAATAATTTTTTTTTTTTTTTTTTTTAAGTCAAGCAGTCACCATGTACACTACAGTATGGCTCGGCGGCCAGTCAAACGTTATTTTTATTTATTTAACAGATTGCAGAATGGGTACAATACAGTACGGCTCAATACACATTTACGATGAATTGAAAATGGGGGACCCTGATGTAAACAAGACGAAAGTCTTTCTCTGGTCTGCATCCCCTTAACAATTGTATGTATTGAGCTGTACTGTACTGTACCCATTCTGCAATCTGTTAATAAAGTTTTCATTCATTCATTCATTCACACACAATTGTATAAGGGGATGCAGACCAGAGAAAGACGTTTGTCTTGTTTACATCAGGGTCATTAATACTGCTGGAGCATTGGTTAATTTTTGGTCCGATTTTTCCTTGCGCGATTTTGCGCGCCGCGTGGGAGCAAATTCGAGACACATATTCGGTTGCAAAAAGGTGTCCCACGGTCTCCTCTATGGCCGTGAATATTTTCACGCGGATCGGAATCACGGCGCGCCCGTGGGACACTTTTCCGTTTCGGCGAGTTTATTCCACGCTTTCTGTTTTCCTTTTCTAAGCATTTTAGGGGCTACATGTGAATCAGTAAAAGTTGCGGGACGCCCAGATGTTTCCACGATAGAAAGCTCGCGTGGATCCCATAATAGGCTCACTTAATACAGCGTTTTTAAAATCACGCGACATTTTCAGGGTCGCGAGCCGACCTTTTCCCCTCGTTTTCGATGATGGAAGTGATTTAGGAAAAGCTTCGGCACGCCGAGAGGTCCCCGTGGATTTAATCTCGCGAGGATCGGGGCAATATTCGGCCCGTGGGAACAGTTACGGGTTAATACAATGTTCAGAGTGCAGAGGGGAAAATATGGCACCTGCCCCGCCTCCAGGTGGAATATTATGCTGAACGTCTTCCTCCCAGCTCCGTTTTAAACTTTTAGGGTGTGGCCCAGTGGCAGTCAGCTCGAATCTGATTGGCTAGGATCGGATTTGGAGTTTGGACTCACTCTATAATGCTGGAAGCCTGGAGAAAGAGACCTACCCACTGCTTCTCTCCTATACTAGCTGCAGTAGTGAGCACAGTCTGACAGTGTGTTAGAGGGAGTGAGAAGGAGAAGAGGGAGACATTAAAAAAAAAAAAAAAACACAGATGCACAGATGAAAATGAATGTAAACTATATAAAAAAAAATATTTTTTTTTTTTTTTTTTTTTTTTTTTCATATTTCATATTTCATAATTTGATATGAAATTTATAGGGAGGCATGGCTTCCGTTGGCTTCCACAATGATTCGCCACTGGAACACAACACTCTAACTTACCATATATAGATAATAAAGTATACTCAACCTCTACTGTCTTCAACTATGAAGGAACACAACACTCTAACTAACCATCTTTAGATAATAAAGTACTCAACCTCTACTGTCTTTAACTGTGAATGAACACAACACTCTAACTTACCATCATTAGATAATAAAGTACTCAGCTTCTTCTGTCTTCAACTATGAATGAACACAACACTCTAACTTACCATCTTTAGATAATAAAGTACTCAACCTCTACTGTCTTTAACTATGAATGAACACAACACTAACTTACCATCTTTAGATAATAAAGTACTCAACCTCTACTGTCTTTAACTGTGAATGAACACAACACTCTAACTTACCATCATTAGATAATAAAGTACTCAGCCTCTACTGTCTTCAACTATGAATGAACACAACACTCTTACTTACCATCTTTAGATAATAAAGTACTCAACCTTTACTGTCTTTAACTATGAAGGAACACAACACTCTAACTTACCATCTTCATCAAGCACAAGATTGAATTGCTGAGGCAGGGAAGGAAGCTGAAGGGAACATCAGTGTATCTTATTGAACACTTAATGAACGCAGATATTGCCAGTATGGCACGAAACCTATAAAACAACAGAAGTTTCAATCAACATGGACGCAAAACTGCAAGGTATTGATCAAGCTAAATGGATCACCAGAAGAAGCCAAAGTGATTACGGTAAGAGAGATCAAAGATCTGGACAGATTCAAATAAGGAATGCATAGGTTATTATCTCATGACTGTGTTAAAGCTACCATTACTTTTTAATTATTTTTAATTAAATCCAGACTTGAAATTTAAAGAGTTAGCTGAAATACAGACTTTATAAATTTTGTTTAGAGCAAAATTCAGAGTATTGCCAGCAAATATACAGAGGTTGTTTGTTCCCTGTCCAGATAACAGCAGAAGGAAATTCAATTTTAAGCACCAATTTGCACAAACCACCTTAAAACAAAGGTGCACCTCAGTTCTGTTCCACACTAGCTCACGCTCAGCGTTCATTGCATATATCTCGCTTCAGCATATATACACTGAATAATTTCACAAATGTACCTTTAAATGCCAGCATTCATCTGGCCACACCCCCATCCGCTTACCTATATAAGCAGGGGTGGTGCCACACACTCATCTCCTTCTCAAATTTCATCACAAGCAACGTGTTGCTCATATGCCCACTTGACGTGGAGAAAAATATTGTTTACAAGGAAAGGAAGAACAAGGAGATACGTTGACATCATATCTTTATTTTCTCTCTCACTATTTTCGAGAAAATACGGCAATGTTGTCTTCGTCACTGGAGTGTCTGGAGATGGTGATCATTCTAAAAACCCTCCACCGGTTTTCGTATTGGGAGCACGCCGCTGCATGCTTCTCAACTGCAGTTCCTTGCTGTGTTTGTTGGGGTGAAACCTGTCAGGCCACAGCTGAACTGTCGGACGCGCCGCTGTTGTGAGAAGCGGTGGGTTTTCAGGTTGGGTGAGTACTGTTGCTGGCGGGCTTCACTTGTCTGTTAGTGCTATGGGGGCTACTTGACAATGTTTATGGAAACCGGCCCCAGGCTAGGGTCCTTTGTTCAGCCACCTAGGCGACAGAAGACCTTGGTCTGAAGACCATTGTAGTTTTAACTAGTGGGCCGCGACCATTAACACTGGTGATCCCTGTGTGTTCTGGACGAGTGGATATCTCTCTGTCCCGTGTTAAGCCCCTTCTTTCATATCCGAATGAGAGTATTCCTTCACAAGGAGATATGTGCATGGATGTGCGATAGCGGCAGATCCATGTTCAAGTCAGCTACACAAGCCAGTTTGGTATTGTGCTGATTCCGTCGGGTGTTGGTAAAATCACCGTTGTAAAGCTGTGTGACATCTTGTTTCTCTTTTCGCTTAAAAAGTGAGGAGAGTTTCAGAACGGCGGCCTGTCTGGGTGAGTGTTATGTCATTGTGTACAAAGTTCAGGTGATAGCTGCTTAGCTTACGGTTAGCCAGTCAGCTGTTAGCTGCGGCGTTAGCCTGCTGGGTTCACTGCGTGGCCTACAGAGGTGGGCCTACTGTTAGCCAGTCAGCTGTTAGCTGCGGCGCTAGCTGTTGTGATCACTAGGAAACGTTAGCTTGCTGCTATCGGACAAGGCCAGCGCGAGGTAGCTTCTGCCAGGGTTCGAATTATCACCTGAGAGCTATGGGGGCCCCCTGAATCTTTTTTTTTACTATTTTTTTTCCTGGAATTGTGGCTGTTTTCGAAGTCATATTTAGAGGAATATCTCATTAGGATTAGTCTAATACTAAGTAATAATGACATCACACAACATTCTAATCATTAGACCAGGGGTGTCAAACTCATTTTCACAGAGGGCCACATCAGCATTATGGTTGCCCTCAAAGGGCCAAAGACCGTATTAATGTTAATGTAATGTAAAATAAATGTAGCTACTCATTTACATATTGTTAAACATGTTGTTTCTGTATTTATTACTTATTCAAGTTATACATATTGCATATGCATTTGCATAGATGTAAAAATATATGTTAGCTTATGTTATTTTAACAAATAATTTTAGTTTATCAGAACCCCATATTACTCCATCAATCAATGATCAAACCATTCAAGTAAATAACAAAGAAGAATATCATCAAATACAAGCTATGACATTAAGTTTGTTCAAAACCTTTTTGTCACAGTCAAGAAGGGCAGAACTAACAACTGAGCTGCAAAGAACACGTGGGACAGATGTAGCAGATGTTACAAAAACAAATGGCTGCACACAACCTTGCAGAGGCCACTAATGGAAGATAGTTTAATTAACTTTAATTAACAGATTGCAGAATGGGTACAGTACAGTACAGCTCAATACACACAATTGTTAAGGGAATGCAGACCAGAGAAAGACTTTCGACTTGTTTACTTCAGGGTCCCCCATTTTCAATTCATCATAACATATATGACACACACGACATACAGATAGACAGTACAGATACATTTATGACATACCAGATTTGCAAATACAGTACTGTTTGTGATACAAAAAGAGTCCAGAAATGAGAGAAGAGAAGAAGTACCCAGAGACAGATCTACAGTATTGGTACAGTATATTATCCTGTAAAACAATAAAGTCGTGATGACAAAAGTTGGCTATAAGAGAATAGTCTACAGACTAGATCAATATGTCTGCAGATGTGCTATACAAGCTCATAAGATAAGAGTGTAATACCTTATTAGGTAGCAGTCTATTCAAAGGTTAAAACAAGGTTTCCCCCAGTAGATTAGGCTTATATTAAGCTACTCTCCCAATCTAATTTATATTATCACAAGAAATAAGAATTCTAGATCCAAAATTGAGTCAGTTGTTGTCTACAGCGGTGACTTCTCTTTCTTTCTGCCCTCCTCAGTTCCTCTCTACAGAGGTGTCAAACTCATTTTCACAGAGCAGCGGTGACTTCTCTTTCTTTCTACCCTCCTCAGTTCCTCTCTACAGGGGTGTAAAACTCATTTTCACAGAGGGCCACATCAGCATTATGGTTGCCCTCAAAGGGCCAAAGACCGTATTAATGTTAATGTAATGTAAAATAAATGTAGCTACTCATTTACATATTGTTAAACATGTTGTTTCTGTATTTATTACTTATTCAAGTTATACATATTGCATATGCATTTGCATAGATGTAGAAATATATGTTAGCTTATGTTATTTTTACAAATAATTTTAGTTTATCAGAACCCCATATTACTCCATCAATCAATGATCAAACCATTCAAGTAAATAACAAAGAAGAATATCATCAAATACAAGCTATGACATTAAGTTTGTTCAAAACCTTTTTGTCACAGTCAAGAATGGCAGAACTAACAACTGAGCTGCAAAGAACACGTGGGACAGATGTAGCAGATGTTACAAAAACAAATGGCTGCACACAACCTTGCAGAGGCCACTAATGGAAGATAGTTTAATTAACTTTAATTAACAGATTGCAGAATGGGTACAGTACAGTACAGCTCAATACACACAATTGTTAAGGGAATGCAGACCAGAGAAGGACTTTCGACTTGTTTACTTCATCAAGGTCCCCCATTTTCAATTCGTAATGAAATTGCTATTATGTGTCTGCATGAACACACAACTGTAACTGTACTCAAAAATAACAAAATAAGGGTTGTCTCAGTTCACAACTATATTGGTCAAGTTTTGGGTGGGACTTGTTTGCGTCCCTACAGCTTCTTATTCAATTGAGCGAGATGCTCGGTTATGTCACACAGCCAGCTTGCATCTGACAGTTCAGACAATATTTCTTCAACCCTTTGTTACCTATTCCGCCTGGATCTTTTTTGTATTTTGGGCTGTAAAATTGTCAAAGAATGTCTGAGGAGTAAGTGCTTTTGGCTTTTTTCCTTTGTTACTTCATCAATACCTCAGATGTTCAACACACATGTATGTGTAAGAATGTGTAATAACTAAGGCTGTCAAAGCTTTATTAACGCATTAACCCACAATTATTTTAACGCCGCTATTTTTTTACCGGCGCTCTTGGGGGGCCACATCAAATGACGTGGCGGGCCGCATTTGGCCCGCGGGCCATGCGTTTGACACCTATGCATTAGACTATTGTGTGATGTCATTATTCAGGCTCATTCTTAACCATCAATATTTGTTCATTTTCTTACTCACCTCTGATATATAATGCCATATTTACTTATTTGCATTTTGCATCTGAAAAAATACAACAATTTAATTTGAAAAATTAGACCAAATTTATGAACTTGAATTAACATTTATTTGTCTCTGCACTTATAAATCAAAAACTAACAAAATAATCGAATGGAAAATAAATAGTTGTATGGCACAACAGCAGCATTTATCAGGATACAGTAAGTAACATTATCATCTGATAATAAAATGAACATAAAATAAATACTTGTATAAATCAAAATAAATAATGTTATAAACAAATGTGCACAGGTAATCAAGAACTGTATGAAAAATAGTAGCAGCATCTTCTTAGAACAACAAGAAGAAAAGTAACTACTGCAGCATGTCACCGACATGCAGACTGGAAGAGCCGGGATTCAAACCACTGACCTCTTTTATCCAAAGCGAGTAGTGACGACTATATTCTCTTCCTCAACTTCTTGCTCTGAGAGCTAGTCACAGTCCCATTCATCCACTGCTCTGCCAAATGGGCTCCAAATGATTTATTTAACAATATCTTGGCGTTATTACATGGAAGGCAGCCAATGCATCCCTCCTTGGCAAATAACCAGTCATATTTATTTTTCCAAAAGTTCCACTGACTCGGACCCCAGCATTGTGGTGGTTGAGTAGCAGCGCAGTCCAGGTCTAGTGGTGGAGACTCGGGTCTGGCAGTGGCAACCGGCGCGGTAACAATAACAGGTGCACTGCGCACAGGAGCAGCAGAGCTAACACTAGTACTAGCACTAGCAGTGTCAACTTCAGTGACAGTAGCGCTGCTAGCTGCTACACTAACAGCGTCAGTCTTTGGCCTTTTTATAAAACCAAAGCTGTCCAGCTTTGTACAGCCTTGCGGCGGGTTGAGCCTTTTTTTTTTCTTTCTTTTTGGCGGCATGTGGCGTACTGTTTAGTGTTTATGTTTTTAGTTGCAGGACACAGACCGGCAGCTTTCTGTTTACAGCAGCTGCTTGCTGCTTCTTCTTCACTAGGTTGGAGTAGCGTTAAACTTATGGGCGACGCATAGCGGCTTGGAGGTGAAATGCAGCCTATTCCACAACATTAATTACTCAGTTCTTTTAAAAACTGAAAAGAAAAATATGATCTATTAACAATTTATTTAGGTAACATAAATAATACTAATTCGTAAAAAAAAAAAAAAAAAATATATATAAATTTTTTGAGAGACCCCCACAGGGGGTCTTGACTATGGGGGCTCAGACTATAGCTATGGGGGCTGAGCCCCCATTGGCCCCCTCATAATTCGAACACTGGCTTCTGCTACTCGCGCGCCGCCGTGAGCTCCCCTCTGGTCGCGTGCGCCGTTCGCTCGGCGTCTCGCGAGCAGGGGTAATAGCGACCGACGGTTGGAGCGGCCGTTAGCTTAATGCTACTCTGTTGTACGTGCTTTGATTGTAACATGTTTTACACTCTTGACTACGACGTCATCCTTGACAGGGGATGTTCGTCGACCCTGCCCTGAGCCTGGACGGGGATTGCGTCAACAAAGAGGACTGTAGCGACTGGTTGGAGCGGCGACGCTGCCCGGATCGAACAACACAGGACGGCTGTGTTCTACAGTGTCTTGTGACTGCACTTCGCTGATCTACGTTCCGGGTAGGACAAGGTTTGACCAGACCTTATAACACGTCTTCTGGTTTTACTTTTCTAAATGTTTTGTGAATGACGATGTTTTCCCAAAACGTGTGTTGCTGCAATGCATTTAGGATACGACGCGAGTTATGTGTGAACTGTCTTTGTCACTGGCAGTTAGCTTCTCCGTGCAAATCGGGTTGTTACAGATGTGAAAATGATCTGGTTGTTGTGTGAGAAACATCATGTGTGTTGTTATGTACCGTGTACTCACAACTAAGGTAACTAACCTATGAAGCTATGCTTAGTGACAAGTGAGTAAAAGAATGTTCTTTTCTCAGCCTGTGATGACAATGAACAGTGTTCACATATTAACAGGTTTTCCTGTTTTAACTGGCCGTATTGAGGGTAAAATAAGAGGATTGTGTTTCCCCCCGGTTCCCTGGGGACTTTTTCATCCTCCTATCAGACATGTTGCACTACGTTGTGTCTTTTGTGTGGTAGGGATGCGATGTAACCCTTAGCTTGATTGCTGAGGTTGTGCTAAAACTGCTGGAGAAACTTTATTTTCCTAAAAGAAAAGATTGTTTGGTCGCTGTCGTGTGTGCTTAGCAAGGCCTTTGGCCGATACTAATCGAGAATTATGTATTCTCTCATTATGAAAAACGGCGTTCCTCTGTAGAGTGTTTTTGCCATTTTTTGTAGGTGATGATGGGTTGTGTGTGTCATGTGACCTACAACTGGGTTGGACTGGCCACAGAAGCACATGTGTGTGTTGGACCGGGGCTCTTAGAGCCCTCTCTATTCTGTGTTTTTTCCTTAGTAAAAATCAGATAGCAGGTTAGCTCATGCGCTGTGTGGAGCTGTCAAACGCTTCATAGAGCTGACTATGACTGTGTCATATTCTCTTTTTGTCATTACATCGTATCATGGGTGTGGGGTCGTAAAGGGGTGAACTGGTAACCTTTCCTCTCCCCCTTGTTTCTGTCGGTCAGGGGTACACCCCCTGTCCTTCAAGGTTCCCGTCACGTCGTGGTTCGGCACGTTACGGGGGGGGGGGGGGGGGGGGGGGGGGGCAGTTTCCTGGTCCCACGGCCTGGTATATTGGGCGTGTGCACCGCAGAAATTCCCCCGCCATAGAGTACGTCACCGTGCGCGTCTCTGTTGGTAGGACTTCCGTGTGCTGTTCAGGTCCATGTGATGGATCTGTTTCAGGGGGGTGGTCAGGGCTCCTCCTCACCAAGCGCCTATTCGGGCCTTCTGTGAGTTTGGACTCCTTCTTCCATGTGAGGGAGCCTCCATCAGAGTACAGAGCCTTCCTCCTCAGATTGTCAAAGTGAGTGGACCCTCTAGAAGGTGTCCTATTCTATTGTATATGTATTCGATTCAATTCGATTATTGAGTGTGTATGGGTTCAGTGCCTCTTCCCCGGAGAGCCCTAAAACCAATTTTTTACATGGCTCAAGGTGCAATATATTCTTTTTAATCTGTACAGCTCGCGTGGGAAGTCTCTCTGGGGATCCCCGTCTCCTTCCTATGGGAGGGTGGTGGGATGTAAAAATGTGAAAAATGTTTACCCCCGGCTGTGTAGACTGGGATACATACTGTTGATGCTTCCTTCTTTTCTATTCAAAAAGTGTTGGAGTTAGGAAGTGTCACACCCCTCTTGTCGTTCCCCTGGGCGCCTTGGGGATTCAATGACAGGTCTAAATAGCCTGTTCATTGATGGGGGTGTGTCCCGACGCACGTATAGTGCTAGCTCGCTGTAAACAGGCGACTGACTGGCATGCCTTGGTTGCTTGTGGTTAAAACGGCGTTTTTATGAAGCGACTGAGATGGGGGTTTTTCCTCTTCCGACAACCACATCCCACGACCTGGGTTGGTTATCGACGGATTCTCGTTCATGTCTGGGGGATGATGACGGAATGGATCTGAATATATGTAGAGGGGTCTCACGCCCTTGGGGTGGGCCACCAGGCGCGGTTCGCCCGAACGTCTGGGTGGCGCCTTCTTTTCATGTTAAGATCGACACGCATATCTGCCCTTTCTCCTGGAGTAGGCATGTCGGCGTGGTTAGGGCACGGGACTGGTTCTGGTCACGCTGGTCCGGATCAGTTGAACCCGTTGTCCGCCGGGGATGCAGATCTGCTGTTCTGGTACCCTGAGGGACTTGGGCTTTTTTCAGGGGGAAAAATGCCAGGTCGGTCCGGGTGTCACAGGGTTAAGCGCTATGGAGACCCTGGTTGGGTACGTTTTTACTCAGCACTGTCGTAATGGCTTACGGCCATGCCAACCTGTACACGCTCGATCTCGTCGGATCTCGGCCGCTACACAGGTTGGTCCTGGTTAGTACTTGGTTGGGAGACCGCCTGGGAATACCAAGTACGGTGTGCTTAGGGGCTGGTTATCCATTCTTTTTCACTCCTCTCTCACGCATGGCGAAGAGGGGCCTGTTGGGGTGGTCTTTGACCTCCTCTGGTGACCCTGTGCTTCCCGTATCGCCAGGCCCGGTCCGAGGTAATGTTTCGTCGACCCGTAGGCCTGGGTTAACCCTTTTTTGAAAACTGAAACACTTGTACTGCGGTATAGCCGGTGTATACCCGCAGGTGTGTTTTGGAGTTTTTTCTTGAGGGGTTATAGGAACAACCACCGCATTGGGTAACGCCAAGGTGGTTGATTCCCTGGTGTGTTGGAGCAGTGTCAACTCTCGGGTTCACCGGTTGAGGGTGCCCCTGCACGTTCATGACGTCTGCCAATCGTGTCAGCCTTCTCTGCCTCAACCCCTCTGGGTGGGGGTTTTTGAATGGAGGCTTGGTCATGCAACGCCGCCAGCTTCCGCTCCTTCCGCCGGGGCGGCTGTGTTCAGCTGTCCCCTCTGGCGCCTGTCTTGTCCGCAGTCTCCAGGCTAGGGTTAATAGCCTGTTGCCTGGTTTTTCCCGGGTGCGCTGCCTGCTTCCGTTGGTTAACCTTTTTTGTGTGCTTACGGCCATGCTGACTGCCTGTTGCAGGGTCAGTGTGCCAGGCGGTGTACTATTGGGGGGACAGGGCCCGCTCGGCTGAGGGGTTTTTGTCCGAATACGCTGGCGATGTGGGGGGCGCGGCACTACGTGCCCACCTGGTGGGGTCTTGATGCTGGCATCATGGACTTCTCCGGGCCCCCATTCCAGGGAGTCCAGTCCTCTTGGTGGGTCTGGGTCTTCCTTCGCGCTCCGCTGCTACGGCCTTGCCACGGGGTTGGGTTTGCCCTTGACCCCGTGATTCTGGGGGCAGTAACGAGGTTGTTTCCCTCCGTTCGTTCCCGGGTGGCATGCGGGTTGTGCGTGTGTGTAGTCGTGGGGTCAAGCCACGGTCTGCTCACCCTGTGCGTTGAGTTGCTTGAGTGCCTCTTCGCACGGTCGGGTCCGTCGCCCTCCCGTGAAGCCACCAATAGGGGGGGTGCCCTCCATTAGGGTGGGTCGGGGGGCTCGGCCCTCCCTGGTCTGATGGTTGTGGGGGGCCTCAGCAGGGTACATTTGTCGAGCTTCTAGCTCCCGCTCAGCTCCTATTATGCAATGAACGCTGAGCGTGAGCTAGTGTGGAACAGAACGTTAGGTTATGACTATAACCAAGTTCTGTCAACACTTAGTGAACGCTCAGCGTTTAGACGACGCTGCAGGCCCTTGATTTTTCATTCATTCATTGTGATGAAATTTGTTGGGAAGGAGATGAGTGTGTGGCACCACCCCTGCTTATATAGGTAAGCGGATGGGGGTGTGGCCAGATGAATGCTGGCATTTAAAGGTACATTTGTGAAATTATTCAGTGTATATATGCTGAAGCGAGATATATGCAATGAACGCTGAGCGTTCACTAAGTGTTGACAGAACTTGGTTATAGTCATAACCTAACGTTATAGGTATCAAACTATGGAACTCTCTGCGGAATTAATTAAAGAGTTCTACTAATATATTTCACTTAAAAAAGTTGTACAAAGAAAAGATAAATAGACAGTATAGCACAGTTTAGAATAGTATTGCAGTTTAGCATAACAGGATAATATAGCATTACAGTATAGGCAGTGATGCCAGTAACTAGTTACTAAGTAACTAGTTACTCTAATCTGATAACCTTTTTCAGTAAATAGTCATCTAACTTGTTACTTTTTACAAGCCAGTAATCTGATTACAGTTACTTTTCCAAGTGGCTGTGTGTTACTATTTAGTTACTATCTGATAATGCTGATAAGAGAGCCAGGGGTACAGTCAGCCAGTGGCGGCCGGCCGATAGTGGGCGCTAGAGCGCCCCCCTCCCTGGTTAAAAGAAGAAGAAGAAATATTTTATTTATATTTTTTTTTAGAGCCCTATAAATAAAATAAATATGTTTAAAATTAATAATATTTACTCATTTTAAGTATGTTTGTGTTTCCAATGCACAATATAACGTTAATATATCAAATATAAATAATTGTTTTCATTAACAGGAAGTGACTGTCTGATAGAGAATACTTTCCGTAGCCGCATTTCTCTCGGGCTAGCCGTAGCCGTATTTCTCTCGGGCTAGACGCAATAGCGCTTACAGTGGGCGTGCACTGGTTTCATCGCTGTATCCGTCGCAGCCAATCAGTGCGTAACGCGCTGTGCGTTGAAATATGATGTATTATGATGGAAGCCGGGCGCGTTTTCAAGCAATCTATTATCATCTAAGCAAGCAGCGTATATACTTTCCGTAGCCGCATTTCTCGGAGACGCTCTCTGATTGGCCGACGCCAGTACTTTCTGTAGCCGCATTTCTCGGGGACGCTCTCTGATTGTCCGACGCCAGTTTCTGGTTAGGCTTAGTTACTCTTCGAAGTTGGTTAAGGTTAGAGTTTGTCTTAGAGCGTGACGGCAAGTTCTTTTGACGGTTAAGCTTAGGCACTCTTTCAAATTTGGTTAAGGTTAGAGTTTGTCTTAGAGCAGGGCTGTTCGACGCGGAAATGGGCAAGGACAGTAACACAGCTCATCACAGTACTGTTGTGTTGTGCTAACAAGAAGCTACTTGTTAGCACTGGACAGTGGATATACATCAACAGTCTGGGACTGTGGGACAACAGTGGACATATACACTTTATCAAGCGCTCCAGGACCACGTTTCAACTAAACAGTGAGTTAATGCGGTCTCTCTATCTCTCTCTCTCTCTCTCTCTCTCTCTCTCTCTCTCTCTCTCTCTCTCTCTCTCTCTCTCTCTCTCTCTCTCTCTCTCTCTCTCTCTCGCTCTTTCTCTCTCTCTCACTCTCTCTCGCTCTCTCTCGCTCTCTCTCTCTCTCTCTCGCTCTCTCTCTCTCTCGCTCTCTCTCTGTTGTTGTTAATTTCGCAGCGGGTGACGCATAATGGATGAATGAATGAATGGTAACTTGTTTAAAATGACAAGATATATATATGTGTTCATTATTGCATTGATCATACGTGTACTAGTGTAGTATGAATATTAACTCGACTTAACGTTGGTAACGTTATGTCGAGACAGCTGTCCACTTGGTCAGCTGTCCGCTTGCCCCCCCCCCCCCCCCCCCCCCCAAATGTAGTTCACACCGGCCGCCACTGCAGTCAGCTACCTCTCCAGAACCCAGACCGGAGATGGGAGCGCACGCACGCACACAGCTACACACACATGTTTACGCTTATAGCTGATTTTAGAATAGCTTCAGCATGAAGTTAAATCAACTATCCAGTTTGTTTTATAGTGTAATTTGGCTACTTGAGAGAGAGTGAGAGTGAGAGAGATTCCTGTTACGCGCGACTTGCGGAGTACGCACTGAGTCCGTTGTCTCAGAATGGATGGAGTGCCTGAGCAGTGAACAGCTGCGACCTTATATGGCCTGATGGCTGATGACGTCTCATGATGACCTGTCTGAGCAGCCAATCATGATTTATGACATTATGCACTTTCAATAAAGCATAATAAAAAATAAAAAAAACATTCTTATGTTGTGGCAGCAGCAGGGGGGACGGCGACGACTTAGTAAACTAGTTACTTTCAAAGTAGCTAAGTTACTTTGATAATCGAGTAATCAGTAAAGTAACCAGATTACTTTTTAAAGGAGTAATCAGATTACTTTTACAATTTATTTTAATTTAATTTGTTTATTTGGACGGGACAATGCAAAATTAATGAACACTGTGGAGTGTAAAAATTGCCGGATTTAGCACGAGGCTAATTTCCATCCGTTGTCCCCAAACAATACAGTAAACAGTAATCAGTAATAGTAAACAGTAATCAGATTACTTTTACAAGTAATCTGTAGCATCACTGAGTATAGGCTAGTAGGAGTATAGTAATATAGTATATAGCAGCTTGATATAGAATAATAATATATTAATTAATAACAGTATATATATAAAATAATATTGTATAATACTGTATACCAATATAATATAGTTTAGTATACTATAGTATGATTTAGTTATAGTATAATAACATTTAAATAATACAATTATATAGTATAATAGTATAGTATAGATATAGAAGTATAATATAAAATACATGATATAATAGAACACTATAAATATATAGATTTTTGTGTGTATATAAATGAATGAACATCAGTAAATATGCAATTAACTGATAGATACACATATTTATTTATGTTAATTTAATTGTGTTGATGTTTTCATTTCTGCAAAATAAGTATGTACATTTTGTTTGGTTTGATAAACATTGCGCTATGAAGTGTACTGTATGTGTGTAGGGGTAGGCACAATAAGAGTTTTCTTCTTCCTGTTCCTTTCGGCCATGGAATTTAGTGGATAATATTAAGTGAACTATATGTATTGAAGACACTGTTAGACTGTAACAATTACATTGTCCCCAGCCATCAGACTGTTCAACACCATGTGACCCCCCCCCCCCCCCCCCTCTCTCTCTCTCATGACCTGGGCACGCCCGCCCACCCACCCCCCCCCCCCCCCCATTGGGACAATGTGCAATTAATTTTAAATTTGTATATTGTAATTTTATATAGCAATTTGATTTTATTTGAAAGTCGCTTTGGATAAAATCGTCAGCTAAATGACTAAATGTAAATGTATAAATCAAATTCCTGGAATTGGTGTAAGTAAAGGCTGCTCTTAGTGTAGTAAGAAATGGTAGGCAGGGAGCGCGCTGTGCGTCTCGGGTTGGTTCTGAAATAGGTCTCCAGAGGAGCACAGACGCACAAGATAAATATAATAAATTTCACATGCATAACTCATGATGATGATTTAAGACACGCTTAAAGGAAAACTCCAACATTTTGGGAAATTAGCACAATGAATGGAAGCGGACATGACCGGGTAGCCTACCCATTGTCCAACTAACACCTCTCCCGAAGGCTACCCGGTCATGTCCGCTTCATTGTGCTAAGTAAACATGCAGCCAGATAGCTTTCTACTGAACGCACAGAATAGGAAACTGGTATCCATCTTCTTGTCTATCTCTGGAGAAGACGGTAAGCTAATTTCCCAAAATGTTGGAGTTTTCCTTTAAGACTTATAGATTTCTCTAGGCTTTTGAAAATGTACGGAGACCTTGGTTGTCATGGATACTGGATACGAGAGAAAACTCAAGAAGACGGCAGCCTTTTTCTTTCTCACACAACTTTGAAAATATGATTACTGATATTTCCGTTGGTCCAAATGAAGAAACAGGGCAGCCCTACAGGTCCTAAAGGTAGTTTTGACAGCAGTTTTACAGATTGTGCGCCTAGGAGTGTGCTGCATCAATGGAGCTCATAATATAAAAAACCTTTAATAATAAATAAAATTATAATATGAGAATAATATCTGTAAATATGTGTGTCCATCTCATTATCTGTGATTCATATTCGGATTCAGGCTCATCCCTACTCTGCTGATAACATGAGGAACGTGCTGTGCTGTCTGTGGATGAGAGGAAAAGAGATGAAGAGTAGAGAGAGAGCGAGTAGAGAGAGAGAGTAAAGAGATAGAGAGTAGAGAGAGAGCGAGTAGAGAGAGAGAATATAGGTGATGTGATGTGAGGAGAAGAGAAGAGAGAGGATCTGTGATGAGGAGAGGGAGAGGGGATAGGTGATGAGGAGGAGGAGAGGGAGAACGCAGAGGGAGAGGGGATAGGTCACGTAGTGGCGAATATTCATGGAGGCCAAGGGAGGCCAAGCTTCCCCAAAAATATAAACAGTAAAAAAAAAAAAATGAAACAAAAAAGTTAAACAAAATTTACATTTGTTTGAATAGTTTATTAACAATAATAAAAAAAATCATTGTTTTTCATCTCTGTGTTATAATAATTTTCTCCCTCCTGGAGAAATTAACCGAACGAGCGAAACTGCGCCCACTCTCTCTAACACTGTCACTGACTGAGGCAGCCCATACTGAGTCTGACTGAGCCCAGCAGTCTGCTGGTAGCATTATTTTTATTGACATTTGGAGGCTTTTTTGACGCTAAGCTGTTTTTTTTTGTTTATTCGTCCATTACCTCCTTATTAGCCAATAAGATTTGAGCTTAATAAATGGGTTGGGCTTAGCTCCTAAGCCTAGCACCGTCGCAGCCTGATACTAGGGTTAGCAATGCCAAGCACTCTATTATTCTTCCAATCAAATCACATTAAAAGCTAAACGTGACAACAACGTCATCGCCTCGCGGGCAATACGATTTAGGAAGGAGGAAGGACAATGCTCTTTTAATGTTCAGAACTACAAGTGGCTAACTGTATGGCTAGCTGGTTCGGCTAGGTTTTGTTGGGAGATATTTCAAGATTCATTTTCAAGAGGTTTATTTTCGGCCGGCGGGACCTACTGGGGACCAGCACACCACTGTGGATATTCTGATTTAACAAATCTATCTGTCCAGGAGGACCCACATTGGCCAGGTAAGCCTGCATAGGCTAGCTTGCTTGCTAACTAACGTTATCAGAGTCAGTGTAAACAAACAAACGGCATTGTTTGATTGATTGATTGAAAACTTTATTTATTGCAGAATGGGTACAACACAGTACGGCTCAATACACACTTAACATTACACAAGTTAACACACACAAGTCTTCACCCCGTTTTGTTGATGATAACCTATCAGGTCTCCCATGATTTTATATTACTAAAAGTAAAAGTATGTATACTGGAATCGGATGCTCTCCCCATCTGCACCTGCTAACATGCAAGTGTGTCCGTTCATGCAAAATCGAATGCCAAGCTGCACATGCTTATAATTAAACTGTAGCACTCAACACATGCTTATTATTACACTGTAGCACTCGACACTCTGATGAACATTGTTTCTCAGCTGATAGATTTGTGCCCTTCTTGATGACTTGTCATACAGAACTTGTAAGTCGCTTTGGATAAAAGCGTCAGCTAAATGACTAAATGTAAATGTTATAAAATGGACTGGCATGCACAGGTATAAAAACTGCAGGATGAGAGAGACGAGCAGTTTGAGTGACATTATGGGGTGATTCTGGACTAGGTTACCCATCTCAACTCTATCTTAAGTACACACAGATCGTGATAGCCTGACTATAATCAGATCTTGACATATTCCCATTAATAACGATACTGTATACTGTGGGATTAAATGTATAATTCACTTTCAATGTTAATTTAGTTTATAATGTTATTCTGTTTAATAGGTTGTTTATACAACTAAGTGGTTCCTTATCTCATTGTGGTGTCCTTTATTGTAACGGTCCCCCCGGTCCTGCTCCACAACCCCCATTTGTCCATGGACATTTCCCCCCCGGTCCTGCGCCACAACCCCCATCTGTCCATGGATATATCCCTTACCTGAACTACGGCTTTCAACCACCAGGTGGCCTAGTTCAGTGTATTCATCTTTGTTATCTTTTACTTATTAATGTCCTGTCTGTCATCACTAATCTGTTGTGTGTTCATCTGTTGTCGGTGCTATGCACCGTTGTCTAATTTAGTTTTGTGTCCCTTGTGTTGTATCTATGTGCGTTTGGTCAGCCCCAGGGGGAGACGGGGTTCCCAGGACCGCAGGTCCCCCTCCGGGGTCTCCTCCTCCCTGGGAGGTTCCGGGAGACGAGCCCTCACCATGCGATGCCTGGAGAGCGACGCCGGGACCTACTGCCGGAGGGACCCCAGTCGGTGGTCCTGCACCGGGTTCTGTGCCGGGTCCTGCCACCAAGGAGCCTCCGGCCCGGGGTTCGGCGACGGGTCTCGCCACCGAAGAGCCTCCAGACCGCGGTCCTGCGCCGGGTCCTGCCACCGTGGAGCCTCCTGTTCGGGGTTCAGCGACAGGTCTCGCCACCGGGGAGACCCCAGCCCCAGGTCCTACTCCTGGTCCATCGCCTTCATGGCCCATGGAATAGTAGCTAGCTGTATCTATTGTTTACACTTGAAATGTGTATTTTTATTTAGTGTGCATTTTTATTTTGTCGCAATATTATTTGGCTTATATAAAAAAAATTAAATTAAATGTATTAATACATTTTTGAATAAAATTTTTTTTAATTAAAAACAAATTGGCATCCTCTGTTATTTTATCCACGCGACGCCACTGGATAGGTGAGGAGGAGGAGGAGAGGGTGAGAGCAGAGGGAGAGGGGATAGGTGAGGAGGAGGAGAGGGAGAGAGGATAGGTGATGAGGAGGAGAGGATGAGAGCAGAGGGAGAGGGGATAGGTGAGGAGGAGGAGGAGGAGGAGGAGGAGGAGGAGGAGGAGAGAGGATAGGTGATGAGGAGGAGATGGAGAGAGGATAGGTGATGATGAGGAGGAGAGGGTGAGATCAGAGCGAGGGGATAGGTGATGAGGAGGAGAGGGAGAGAGGATAGGTGATGATAAGGAGAGGGAGAGAGGATAGGTGATGAGGAGGAGGAGAGGGTGAGATCAGAGCGAGGGGATAGGTGATGAGGAGGAGAGGGAGAGAGGATAGGTGATGAGGAGGAGGAGAACCGATGAGGGGGAGGAGTGGGTGAGAGTGGAGGGAGAGAGGGAGGGATTAGAGGATAAGGGGAGAGAGAGAATGAGAAGAGAAGGGCAAGAGGAGGAGAGAGGAGGGTGAGACACAGAGGAGAGAGAGGAGGGTGAGACAGAGGAGAGAGAGAGAGGAGGGTGAGACACAGATAAGAGAGAGGAGGGTGAGACAGAGGAGAGAGAGAGGAGGGTGAGGTACAGAGGAGAGAGAGGAGGGTGAGGTACAGAGGAGAGAGAGGAGGGTGCGGTACAGAGGAGAGAGAGGAGGGTGAGGTACAGAGGAGAGAGAGGAGGGTGAGGTACAGAGGAGGGTGAGGTACAGAGGAGAGAGAGGAGGGTGAGGTACAGAGGAGGGTGAGGTACAGAGGAGAGAGAGGAGGGTGAGGTACATAGGAGAGAGAGGAGGGTGAGGTACAGAGGAGAGAGAGGAGGGTGAGGTACAGAGGAGAGAGAGGAGGGTGAGGTACAGAGGAGAGAGAGGAGGGTGAGGTACAGAGGAGAGAGAGGAGGGTGAGGTACAGAGGAGGGTGAGGTACAGAGGAGAGAGAGGAGGGTGAGGTACAGAGGAGGGTGAGGTACAGAGGAGAGAGAGGAGGGTGAGGTACAGAGGAGAGAGAGGAGGGTGAGGTACAGAGGAGAGAGAGGAGGGTGAGACACAGAGGAGAGAGAGAGAAGAGGGATTAAGAAACAGTAGAATCAGGCAGAGATTTGAAAAGAGGGAGGGAAGTGTGTGTGTGTGTGTGTGTGTGTGTGTGTGTGTGTGTGTGTGTGTGTGTGTGTGTGTGTGTGTGTGTGTGTCTGTGTGTGTGTGTGTGTGTGTGTGTGTGTGTGTGTGTGTGTGTGTGTGTGTGTGTGTCTGTGTGTGTGTGTGTGTGTGTGTGTGTGTGTGTGTGTGTGTGTGTGTGTGTGTGTGTGTGTGTGTGTGTGGTGCTGGGAGCCAATAGCACGGCAGGGAGGTGATAACAACCACATGCGGCTGTTACACACCACTTCAAACAACCAGACACAATGCACACACACACACGCACGCACGCACACACACACACACACACACACACACACACACACACACACACACACACACACACACACACACACACACACACACACACACACACACACACACACACACACACACACACACACACACACACACACACACACACACACACACACACACACACACACACACACACACACACACACACACATGCACAGCAGAGTCATTGAGAGGCAAGACATTGCTCGCAGGCAACTCTCTCACACACACTCTCACTCACAGCACAGAGAAGAAAACCCACCCACACAGAATACAGGGAGACGCAATACTCTGCTCTCAAGGAATACACACTTACCGAGACAAGGGCATCTCACGGAGACAGGGAATACACACTTACTGAGACAAGAGCATCTCAGAGAGACAGGGAATACACACTTACTGAGACAAGACCATCTCACGGAGACAGGGAATACACACTTACTGAGACAAGAGCATCTCAGAGAGACAGGGAATACACACTTACTGAGACCATCTCAGAGAGACAGGGAATACACACTTACTGAGACAAGACCATCTCACGGAGACACGGAATACACACTTACTGAGACAAGAGCATCTCACGGAGACAGGGAATACACACTTACTGAGACAAGACCATCTCAGAGAGACAGGGAATTCACACTTACAGAGACAAGAGCATCTCAGAGAGACAGGGAATACACACTTACTGAGACAAGAGCATCTCACGGAGACAGGGAATAGATACTTACCGAGAGAAGACCACCTCAGAGACACAGGGAATACACACTTACTGAGACAAAAGCATCTCAGAGAGACAGGGAATACACACTTACTGACTAATGAGTATAATCAGACAGAGACCAGATGGGCGTCAGAACTCTGTGACACCTGGAGGACGTTGCGGAGGACAGAGACGGTTAGGAGAGACAGAGAGACATCAGAGACAAACACTGGACGCATGAAGACATCGTGTTTTAAGTCACGCTGAGTGGGAGAGGCACCAGAAAGACTAACGGACATCATCCTTCAGCGACCTCCAGAGAGAAGGAAAGCTCCAGCTCTTGCAGGAGACCTCACACAATACGGGACCCAGCCTCCAGCTATACGCCTGTGTGGATGAAGGCAGCCGGTCGGACCACTTCGTCCATGGGCATCCAACCGTACTCAGACTCTGAGCGCAGAGCAGAGCCCACCAAACTTGGAGCCAGCACAT